>NC_041387.1:524030765-524039664 GCF_002162155.2 Triticum dicoccoides | reverse complement strand
AAAACACATTAGGGCATATTAAGAGACTTAATTTAGTAATACATTTGAACCTTTGGTTCAAATGGACTTTAAACCAAATGTTTACTAGATGCATTAGCTCAAACAGCATCACATCTACATGCCATGTTCATGCATCATATTGTTGCATATGATTGTGTATTGATTGCCGGCACCGTTCCTTCTCGATAGGTCCTGCTCCGGAGACGTTCCAGAGTACCTGTCTGTGAAGCAGTGCCTCCCTTGTTGATTTACCAGGCAAGCAAACCCCCTTGTTCATTTCGATAAAACCCTACTCTCTCGCTCCTGCTCTCAGTTATTGCATTAGGACAACAACGATTCATCTGCTACTTTGTGCTGCGGTAGTTGAACCCATTCCTCTGCATGACCTGTCATTGCCACAGTAAATAGTTGAAACCCACTAGCATGTGTAGGAGTTGATTGAAGCCATTGTTGTGTTCCTACCATGCTATGCCTGCTATTGCTTAGAGTTGTGTCAGGTCTGGTTCATTGGGAAAGAATTGGAGTGTTACGATATGTTCTGATGCTGAGAGTTAAGTGTGTGAACACGATTTGGTAAAGGTAGCGGTGAGAGGCCGTGTAGGAGTACATGGTGGGTTGTCTCACTGGAACCGTCCTTAAGCACTGAGTTCTATGTATGTTGTCCAATGACTCGATACTACCACACATTGGGTTCCGGTAACTCGACCCCTCTCGACTTATTAATCAACTTGGTCTTTGTCCAGGAGTCGCAACTAGTTTATGGTGTTTGTAGGTAGTGCTATTTTTCTACCAAGTGGCACCCGGCAGGGTGGGCTTGGGACAGACTAGGCACACGTGGCCTGGTGTACCGAGTGGCACCCGGATGGTGGGCTCGGGAACCCTGTACACATCGTTTGGGGCCGTGAGCGACACCCCGGCCGGATCTCCTTGCGGATGAAACCCGAATAGGCGATAAACCTGGACTAGAGTCTTGTGTGGTTAGTCAGGTCGTGGCCGACACCCTCGCCAGGCTTCCGCTTGAAGGTTGCCGAGATACATGACGTGTACATGGCGGTAAGTGGCGAGAGCGTGTGTGAAGAAGTAGACCCCTGCAGGGTTAACATGATCTATTCGAATAGCCGGGTCCGTGGTTATGGACTTCTTGGATGCTTACATGGTACATAGACAACTTGAAGTGGATACCCTAAAATGCTCAAGAAATGTGTGAGTGCTATGGATGGCCTTCCCGTAGGGAGACGAGGATGAATCCATAGTAGTGTATTGTGTGGTGATTAGTGGACTCGTGTACGTTGTTTCACCTCCAGAGTTTCTGGTAGTCGTAGAACAGGATAGCCACAGAGTCAAAGCTGGCTTGCTGCAACTAAACCCCACATTACCCTCTTGATACAAATGCATGTATGCTAGGATCTGATGTAAGTCTTGCTGAGTACCTTTGTACTCATGTTGCTTTATTTATGTTTTTGCAGCGGAGACTTCGGTCTTACTAGTGATCTCGTGGACTTCGACTAGTAGCTAGTACCTCAGCTACGATCTTGAGCGGACGTTGTAGATAGTCAGGCTTTCAGCCTTTTTCATTTATAGATGTCTGTACTCAGACATGTAATGCTTCCGCTTGTTGCTTGATTGCTCTGACTGTTGGGTCATGTGACCCCTGTTTGTAATAATGCTGTGATGGCTCTTCTGAGCTTTTATCTATATGATTGTTGAGTTATGCTGTGATGCCATGTTGTACAGCACATACTTGCATGTTATGCGTACGTGTAATGTGTATTGCTATGTGTGGGATCTGACTATCTAGTTGTTTATCCTTAGTAGACTCTCTTACCGGGAAATGTCTCCTAGTGCTTCCACTGAGCCCTGGTAGCTTGCTACTGCTCCGGAACACTTAGGTTGGCCGGCATGTGTCCTTCTTCGATCCTGTGTCTGTCCCTTCGGGGAAATGTCACGCGATGAATACCGGAGTCCTGCTAGCCCGCTACAGCCCGGTTCACCGGAGTCCTGTTAGCCCAGTGCTACAGCCTGGATTCACTCGTTGATGACCGACACATTCGATGCTGGGTCATGGATGCCTGTCCCTGTAAGTTAGTGCCACTTTGGGTTTACGACTAGCCATGTCAGCCCGGGCTCTTTATCATATGGATGCTAGCGACACCATCATATACGTGTGCCAAAATGCGCAAACGGTCCCGCGCAAAGGTAAGGCGACACCCGTGGGGATACCGTGCGTGAGGCCGCAAAGTGATATGAGGTATTACATGCTAGATCGATGTGGCATTGAGTCGGGGTCCTGACAGCTTTGGTATCAGAGCCTGACTGCCTGTAGGTTTACCAAGCCATACTGGTCGAAGTTGAGTCCAGAAAATCTTTAGTTATGTAAGGGAATTGATTGTGGGTTGGAACGTAAGGCTCTTTTTACTCCTTATACCTCATGACCTTCTGATCTGAGTCGTCCTATCTTTCCGACGGGGTTAAGGAACTAGGCTTCTCTTCCGTCTATCAGGATCATGTGTTACTACTCCGTAGTTCCATAGGATTGGTTGATCAGAGTCATACCCTAGTTTTGAGTATTTCCGGTGTAGTCTGTTTAGTACTACCTCCGAACCTTGAGTGATGATGATGAGTATGTCACCACCCCATTTTTAGTAGGATGTCTCATTCTGAGCATTTTACTGCCGTTATGCTGCCGAAATTTTCCTAGGAGTTCGAGCGATACTAATCCCTTGTCCTACATTCTACAGTCTATAGTTGATGCTGATTCCGTCCCTGGTTTTCGTTTCTCAGGATGTCATCAAGTTCTATTGTTCGTAGCCGGAACCATGAGGATGGTAGGAATGAGGATCCTCCTGACCAGCCTTCGTTGACAGAGTTCATGTTAGAAATGGAGAGGAACAAGCGTGAGTCCAACCGCTTGTTGGCACGTATCGAGGAGAACACCGCACATCAGTTCAAAGGGTCTGCTACCATTCATGATTTCATTCGCTTGCACCCGCCTACTTTTCATCATTCCATCGAGCCACTCGATGCAGATGACTGGCTCCGTAGCATCACTCATAAGCTGCGTTCCGCGAGCGTAGCTGAAGATGACAAGGTCACCTATGCCACATACCACCTGGAAGGTCCTGCTAGTCTTTGGTGGTAGAACTATGAGACTATGCTTCCAGCTGGCCAGATTCCTACCTGGAGAGTTTTCACTGAGGCTTTTCGCGAGCATCACATTCCTGAGGCCCTCCTTGATCGCAAGAGAGAAGAGTTCTGCAGTTTCACCCAGAGTAAGATGGCTGTTGATGCTTATAGCAGAGAGTTTGAGAACCTTGCCCGCTATGCCACAAAAGAAGTGTCCACGGACGCCAAGAAGCAAGCTAGGTTCCGGAAGGGTCTCAACCCCAAGTTGCGTCGTGATCTCCACCTGCATCATTGTGATACATTCCAAGCCCTTGTGAACAAGGCCATCAATGCAGAGACAGCTCAACTCACTTACGAGGAGTCTCGTAAGCACACCCGTGATTTGGGATCGTCCTCTGGCTCTAGTTCCTAGAAACGCCGGATTTGGGTTCCAAACTCCGCTCTTCCTTCCGGTTATACACCGAGGTCATCTCATGTGGTGCCTTCCCCAGCTCAGTCATATGTTCCACCCAGGCCTACTGGTAGACCGCTTGTTAGTGCGGGTCCCCGTCCAACCTCAGGGACTTGCTTCACATGCGGGAAGCCAGGACACTATGCACGTGATTGCTCTCAAACTAGTTATGCTCCACCCCAGCCCGAGAAAACTGTTGGCTGTGTTAAGCCATCACGCAAGATGATCAGTGTCAAGTCAGCCCCCACTGAACGTGGACGTGTGCATCACGTCTCAGCTAGAGACGCTCATGATGATCCAGATGTCGTTCTTGGTACACTCCTTGTCAATTGTCACCCAGCATCAGTTCTATTCGATACTGGAGCATCTCACTCCTTCATTTCTGAAGGCTATGCTCGTTTGCACGACATGTCATTTTGTGATATGCCAACTCCGCTTGAAATCCAAACCCCAGGGTCTAGATGGCAGACCACCAGAATCAGTCATGGTAACGAAATTCTTGTTGATAGACTTGTATTCCTTGCATCACTTGTAGCCCTCAAGTCCTCAGATATTAACATCATCTTGGGTATGGACTGGATGACAGCTCATCATGCCCAGATTGATTGTTACACAAGATCTGTTCAGCTTACACACCCATCTGGCAAGATAGTCACCGTCTCCACTAGAGTTGCAAAGCGTCAGCTCTATTCTCTTAATGCCAGCCCTCCTCCAGACCTTGAAGATATCCCGGTAGTCCGTGACTTTCCGGATGTCTTTCCAGAGGAACTGCCAGGTGTTCCACCTGACAGAGATGTAGAGTTCGTCATAGATCTTATCCCAGGAACAGCTCCAATCTTCCGGAGACCTTACAAGATGGCACCCTTAGAACTAGCCGAGCTTAAGAAACAACTCGATGAGTCCTTGCAAAAGGGTTTCATCCGTCCCAGCTCTTCTCCTTGGGCTTGCCCCGTCCTCTTCGTCAAGAAGAAGGATGGTACGGACCGGATGGTTGTAGATTATCGTCCCGTTAATTTGGTCACGATAAAGAACAAGTATCCGCTTCCCAGGATCAACGACCTGTATGATCAGCTCGCTGGATCCTCAGTCTTCTCCAAGATGGATTTAAGATTAGGCTACCATCAAATCAAGATCAGAAACGGGGACATTCCCAAGACAGCTTTTGTCACTCGTTATGGTCAGTACGAGTACACCGTCATGTCCTTTGGCCTAACCAACGCCCCAGCCACATTCTCCCGCTTGATGAACTCGATCTTCATGGAGTACTTAGATAAGTTCGTCGTGGTTTACCTCGATGATATTCTTATTTACTCGAAGAACGAGGAAGAGCATGCCGAACATCTTAGACTTGTTTTAGAAAAACTCAGAGAGCACCGTCTTTATGCCAAGTTCTCCAAGTGTGAATTTTGGTTGTCAGAAGTGACCTACTTAGGTCACGTAATCTCTGGTAAGGGCATTGCTGTCAATCCTGAGAGAGTTCAGGCTGTTCTCAATTGGACTCCACCTGAGACCGTTAAACAAGTTAGGAGTTTCCTTGGTCTAGCCAGCTATTGTCGCCGCTTTGTTGAGAACTTCTCCAAAGTAGCCAAACCCCTCACGGAACTTCTCAAGAAAGATAAAAAGTTCGAGTGGTCCCCACAGTGTGAGTACAGTTTTCAGGAACTGAAAAGACGCCTGACTTCTGCTCCCATACTTGTGCCACCGGATTTCACTAAAGACTTTATTATCTACTGCGACGCCTCACGACAGGGACTAGGTTGCATTCTTATGCAGGATCGTCATGTGATTGCCTATGCATCTCGACAGTTGCATCCACATGAGGAGAATTATCCTACACGTGATCTAGAGCTTGCAGCCGTAGTCTATGCACTCAAGACCTGGCGACATTACCTCCTTGGTAAACGTAGCGAGATCTACACCGATCACCAGAGTCTCAAGTATATCTTCACCCAACCGGATCTGAACCTTAGGCAAAGACGTTGGTTGGAGTTGATCACAGATTATGATCTGGGGATTACCTACACCCCAGGCAAAGCCAATGTCATGGCTGATGCTCTAAGCCGTAAATCTTATTGCAACAATCTCATGTTGCAGCAAGGCCAACCACTTCTCCATGAGGAATTCTGTAAGCTTAATCTTCACATAGCTCCTCGCGGTTTTCTTTCTACCTTGGTGGCGAAACCTACCCTTGTGGACCTTATCATAGAAGCCCAGAAGCATGATACAGGGATTACCCGGATCAAGAGAAACATTAAGAAGGGAGTTGGTGGATGTTTCTCTATGGATGATCGTGGTGTTGTTTTCTTTGAGAATCGCTTGGTGGTTCCCAAGAAGCAACATCTTCGGTAGTTGATTCTTAAGGAGGCGCATGAATCTCCTCTCACCATTCATCCCGGTAGTACTAAGATGTATCAGGACCTACGCCAGAGGTTCTGGTGGACTAGGATGAAGAGACAAATCGCTGAGTTCATTGCTAAATGTGACATTTGTCGTCGCGTTAAGGCAGAGCATCAAAGACCTGCTGGCACCCTTCAGCCTTTAGCTATTCCTGAATGGAAATGGGATAAAGTTGGTATGGACTTCATCACCGGCTTTCCCAGGACCAAGAGAGGGAATAATGCTATCTTCGTAGTCATTGATCGTCTCTCCAAAGTGGCTCACTTCCTTCCTGTTCGAGAGAGTATCACTGCTAGTCAGCTTGCTGACTTATATATTTCTCGAATAGTGTCACTTCATGGTGTTCCACTAGAGATCAATTCAGACCGTGGCAGTCTTTTCACTTCTCACTTCTGGGAGAGCTTCCAAACTGCCATGGGAACCCATCTTTCCTTCAGTACCGCTTTCCACCCTCAGTCGAGTGGTCAGGTGGAACGGGTCAATCAAATTCTCGAAGACATGCTCAGAGCTTGCGTTATCTCATTCGGTATGGATTGGGAAAAATGTCTTCCTTTTGCCGAGTTTGCTTATAACAATAGCTACCAATCCAGCCTCAAGAAAGCTCCTTTTGAGGTTCTCTATGGACGAAGATGTCGAACACCTTTGAACTGGTCAGAAACCGGTGAAAGACAATTCTTTGGACCGGATATGATCCAGGAGGCAGAAGAGCAAGTTCGCATCATTCGTGAGAATTTGAAAACAGCCCAGTCTCGTCAGAAAAGTCAGTACGATCGTCATCATAAGGATATGACTTATGAGATTGGCGACCAAGCTTACCTTCGGGTTACTCCTTTGAAGGGTACCCATCGTTTCGGTATCAAGGGCAAGTTGGCTCCTCGTTACATTGGTCCTTTTCGTATTCTCGCTAAACGAGGAGAGGTTGCCTACCAGTTGGAACTACCCCCACATCTTTCTCGAGTTCATGATGTCTTCCACGTCTCTCAACTCAGGCGTTGCTTCTCGGATCCTATCCGTGGAGTGGACCATGAAACGCTCGATCTCCAAGATAACCTCACATACCGTGAGTACCCGGTTCGCATTCTTGATCAAGCAGAGCGTGTCACTCGACGTCAGAACGTCAAGCTTCTCAAAGTTCAGTGGTCTCATCATTCCGAGAGAGAAGCTACTTGGGAGCGAGAAGATCGTCTTCGACTGGAGTACCCCGCTTTCTTTCCGTCGACCCCTGAATCTCGAGACGAGATTCTGTCAAGTGGGGGCGAGTTGTCACATCCCTAGTCTGGTATGACTTAGACTAGCTAGCCATTTGTGCATCATATTTAAATTTCATTTAAATTTGAAATGAGGATTGGTGGAACCCTCAGAATCATTTTTTGAAAATGACCCAAATAAAAATTTCTCCAAAAGGGTCCAAGAAAATGCTCATGTTGCCCTCTGAAAATATTGGACAGAGATAAAAATCAAAACAATATTTTTAGGAGCTCATGGACATTTATTTTGGCCATTTGGATTAATTCGATAAATATTTGCATTGGAAATATATTTCTATATATATGAAATATGGTCCAAAAATTATGCCAATTATAAAAGAGCTCTGGGATAATATATCTAGCTCCTACAAAAATTGGCATAATAAAATAAAATGGTTTAGTATTTTTATTAAACCAAACAAATGTCAGAAAAAAATAGAAAAGGGGAAATAAAACAGGAAAACCTCACCTGTGCTTACCTGGGGCTTCCCCTGTGCAGCCCAGCCGCAGCAGGCCGGCCCAGCCAGCAGGCGGCCCAGCCCACCTGGCCCCCCTCCTCTGTCGTCTTCCTCCCCGACAGGGGAACGGAGCGTGCCCGGCGCGCGCGCGCCACCGCGCCACGCCTCCTCCCTCCCTGCCTGCCTGTCCTCCCCTCGTCGCTCTGGATGGACTGGAACGACGCCACGCAGCCGCCCCGGTCTTTTTCCCCTCCCTCTCGCTCTCCCTCCTCCCTGGTTCTCTCTTCCCCGAGCGCACCCGAGCGCTGCCGCCACCATCGCTCGCCGTTGCCGTGGCCACCGGCCTCCCCTCGCCTCCCCGACACGCTTCCGACCTCCGCCACAACCCCCTCCACCTCCTCGTCGAGCCACGAACCTCCGGACGCCCTGTGTAGCCGCCATCGCCACCGTATTCCTCCTCGGGCTCCGCCGTCCGACGACGTCGATTCGCCGTCACCAGGTCTCCCCCGACCCCGCTGTGCTGCTCTGCGTGATCGCGGTGAGCTCCGCCGCCGTTCCCCTTTCTTCTCCCCCTCATATCCACGCCGTAGCGCCGTTCCCCACCACGGCCGAAGCCTCTCGCCGCCGTCCATGTCGCCGCCGCCGTCTCGGCCCGTCTCCGCCCAAACCAAGCATCCATTCGCGCTCCTGGTGCCACGAGGGTGCCGCCGAGCCCCTCAGATGGCCTCCCCGTGCCCCGCCGCCCGATCCCGCTCGCGCCCGAACTCCGGCCGCCGCCGCGAGCCTTGCTCCGGCGAGCTCCGGCCTTCCCCGCTCCTCCCACCTGTCCCACCAGATGCGCGAGAGCCCGGGCTACGCCCCGGTGCTCTCCAACGCCGTCCCCGTGGCCTGTGGCGCGGACTCCGCCGCGTCCAGAGGTCGCCGGCGGCGAGCCCCGTCGCCTGAGCCCTGCCATGTGGGGCCGGCCCGTCAGGTTATTAGCTTAGTGCTAATCACCGTTAACTAACCCCCCCCTGACACTGACAGTGGGCCCCGGTGCCCCCTAACCTTTTAATTAAACTAAATTAACCCCTGTTAACCCCCCCTGTCACTGACGTGTGGGTCCCACACGTCAGATTTGACCTGGACAGCCGCGTTGACCCGCTGATGTAGTGATGACGTCATGCTGACGCAATTATATATTTTCTGGAATTAAAATAATTCAGAAAATCCAGAAAATGTTT
>NC_041387.1:524005546-524030278 GCF_002162155.2 Triticum dicoccoides | reverse complement strand
TGTTCATGCATCATATTGTTGCATATGATTGTGTATTGATTGCCGGCACCGTTCCTTCTCGATAGGTCCTGCTCCGGAGACGTTCCAGAGTACCTGTCTGTGAAGCAGTGCCTCCCTTGTTGATTTACCAGGCAAGCAAACCCCCTTGTTCATTTCGATAAAACCCTACTCTCTCGCTCCTGCTCTCAGTTATTGCATTAGGACAACAACGATTCATCTGCTACTTTGTGCTGCGGTAGTTGAACCCATTCCTCTGCATGACCTGTCATTGCCACAGTAAATAGTTGAAACCCACTAGCATGTGTAGGAGTTGATTGAAGCCATTGTTGTGTTCCTACCATGCTATGCCTGCTATTGCTTAGAGTTGTGTCAGGTCTGGTTCATTGGGAATGAATTGGAGTGTTACGATATGTTCTGATGCTGAGAGTTAAGTGTGTGAACACGATTTGGTAAAGGTAGCGGTGAGAGGCCGTGTAGGAGTACATGGTGGGTTGTCTCACTGGAACCGTCCTTAAGCACTGAGTTCTATGTATGTTGTCCAATGACTCGATACTACCACACATTGGGTTCCGGTAACTCGACCCCTCTCGACTTATTAATCAACTTGGTCTCTGTCCAGGAGTCGCAACTAGTTTCTGGTGTTTGTAGGTAGTGCTATTTTTCTACCAAGTGGCACCCGGCAGGGTGGGCTTGGGACAGACTAGGCACACGTGGCCTGGTGTACCGAGTGGCTCCCGGATGGTGGGCTCGGGAACCATGTACACATCGTTTGGGGCCGTGAGCGACACCCCGGCCGGATCTCCTTGCGGATGAAACCCGAATAGGCGATAAACCTGGACTAGAGTCTTGTGTGGTTAGTCAGGTCATGGCCGACACCCTCGCCAGGCTTCCGCTTGAAGGTTGCCGAGATACATGACATGTACATGGCGGTAAGTGGCGAGAGCGTGTGTGAAGAAGTACACCCCTGCAGGGTTAACATGATCTATTCGAATAGCCGGGTCCGCGGTTATGGACTTCTTGGATGCTTACATGGTACATAGACAACTTGAAGTGGATACCCTAAAATGCTCAAGACATGTGTGAGTGCTATGGATGGCCTTCCCGTAGGGAGACGAGGATGAATCCATAGTAGTGTATTGTGTGGTGATTAGTGGACTCGTGTACGTTGTTTCACCTCCAGAGTTTCTGGTAGTCGTAGAACAGGATAGCCACAGAGTCAAAGCTGGCTTGCTGCAACTAAACCCCACATTACCCTCTTGATACAAATGCATGTATGCTAGGATCTGATGTAAGTCTTGCTGAGTACCTTTGTACTCATGTTGCTTTATTTATGTTTTTGCAGCGGAGACTTCGGTCTTACTAGTGATCTCGTGGACTTCGACTAGTAGCTAGTACCTCAGCTACGATCTTGAGCGGACGTTGTAGATAGTCAGGCTTTCAGCCTTTTTCATTTATAGATGTCTGTACTCAGACATGTAATGCTTCCGCTTGTTGCTTGATTGCTCTGACTGTTGGGTCATGTGACCCCTGTTTGTAATAATGCTGTGATGGCTCTTCTGAGCTTTTATCTATATGATTGTTGAGTTATGTTGTGATGCCATGTTGTACAGCACATACTTGCATGTTATGCGTACGTGTAATGTGTATTGCTATGTGTGGGATCTGACTATCTAGTTGTTTATCCTTAGTAGACTCTCTTACCGGGAAATGTCTCCTAGTGCTTCCACTGAGCCCTGGTAGCTTGCTACTGCTCCGGAACACTTAGGTGGGCCGGCATGTGTCCTTCTTCGATCCTGTGTCTGTCCCTTCGGGGAAATGTCACGCGATGAATACCGGAGTCCTGCTAGCCCGCTACAGCCCGGTTCACCGGAGTCCTGTTAGCCTAGTGCTACAGCCTGGATTCACTCGTTGATGACCGACACGTTCGATGCTGGGTCATGGATGCCTGTCCCTGTAAGTTAGTGCCACTTTGGGTTTATGACTAGCCATGTCAGCCCGGGCTCTTTATCATATGGATGCTAGCGACACCATCATATACGTGTGCCAAAATGCGCAAACGGTCCCGGGCAAAGGTAAGGCGACACCCGTGGGGATACCGTGCGTGAGGCCGCAAAGTGATATGAGGTATTACATGCTAGATCGATGTGGCATTGAGTCGGGGTCCTGACACACACACACTCGATCTCCCCCTCGTCGCCCTCCTCCGATCTGCGCCGCCGTTGCCTCATCCTCCTCGCTGGACTCGGTACTGGCCTCCTCCTCCGTCCTCCCTCCATTGGCCGCTGGCCGACCCCTCCTCGCTCCGCCTTCCTCCTCCATTCTCCCTCCACTCACCGCCGGCCAGCCCCTCCTCGCTCCGCCTTCCTCCTCCATTCTCCCTCCACTCGCCGCCGGCCAGCCCCTCCTTGCTCCGCCTTCCTCCTCCGTCCTACTCTCTTCTCCCTCCTCGAGTCACCCCTCCTTCTCCCTCCTCCCTGCTACATTTTGATTTAGTAGGCTAGTTCATATGCAACATTCTTATTTAGTTGATATGATTCAGTTGATTTAGTAAGCTAGTTGATTGAGTTGATTTAGAACATTTTGATTTAGTTGATTTAGTAGGCTGGTTTATTTAGTTGATTTAGTAGGCTAGTTGATTTAGTTGATTTAGTAGGCTAGTTGATTTAGTTGATTTAGTAGGCTAGTTAATTTAGTTGATTTAGTAGGCTAGTTGATTTAGTTGATTTAGTTGATTTAGTAGGCTAGTTGATTTAGAAAATTTTGATTTAGTTGATTTAGTATGCTACTGGATTTAGTATGCTAGTTGATTTAATTGATTTAGGATGCTTTGCTCATATTGCTGTAGGAAAATATCACATGCTACTGTTTTTCTTTCCTGTGAAGTGAATCATTAATCCTTTGCTCATATTGCTTTAGGAAAATGGCGCCACCACCACCACTCTGTCGACTGTGCAAGTCAAGGCGCGCCAGCAGCCTTGCAACTGGCAAGCTGTTTGGCATCTACTTCCAACCGAGTTTTCGTCATGCGGCGGTAAGAAATTAGATGAAATGTAACAACTATTTTATTTTTAGTGTTGGCATTACTGCATTGTGTCATTTTTCTTTTCTTACACAGACCGTCCCATGCAATGTGAGGTTGACATTCAACAAGCTGACAGGAGACACTATGACATTTGAGGCTCCTGGGGGGCCGTACACTATGGAGGTCGGGAAAGGACGCAATATGTCGCAGATTGGAGGAGATGGATGGGCCCGTTTCCTCGCTCGCATGCGTTTACTGGTGGTGAGTTGATCAGCTTCTCCTTCAGAGCAGAAAGACCCAAGCTGGCTATCATTTATCTCAACCTGGTGGAAGATGATGAAGATGACGAAGATGATGAAGATGACGAAGATGATGCAGATGAAGAAGATGATGAAGATAATGAGGACCCACTTCATGAAGCCATCGTAGCTCAAAGAATGAGGCTGAGCGAGGAGGAGGTGTGCAACCTATGGGACATAATTCCACCACGTGCTGACTTTGTCGGGGTGCCATTCGTGACCCGCCTGACAAGTACCATGGTCGATCGACATGATATGGTATGTTATACTTACAAATGCAAATTATCCGATGATACACTTAGTGTAGAGTCCAATGATATGTTGCGTGGAATCTAGACTTAATAGAAATATATTTGCAAGAGTATGTGTGAGGCTATTTATTAATTGATATGTTTTTCTTATTCAGAAACTGCCAAAGAACCTATCTGTGAGTTGTGGTATCGAGCCTGATGAAGAAGGCTCAGCTGGACTATGCCTTACCGCAAGGGGCTCCGTCACCACCTGTACTTACCGCATGGACACAGACGGTCGCACACACTTAAACTCGGTTGGGTGGAAGAGATTCCTTGTTGGCAAGAATCTTCGTGTTGGACAGGCCATCCTACTTACTATCAGGAACACCCACCGCCCAGGCTTGAGGATGATGATCGTCGTTGATATCATCTAGAACTACATATGTGTGTGTGGCTATATCATCTAGAACTACATATGATGATCGTCGTCGATATCATGTAGAACTACATATGATGATCATCGTCGATATCATCTAGAACTAAATATGATGATCGTCGTCGATGTCACCTTGTACTGCTTGAGGATGCATGTTGAGTATATATGAAATTGTTATCTAGTACTCCCCGGTTCCAAATTACTCATCGTGGTTTTAGTTCCAATTTGAACTAAAACCACGACGAGTAATTTGGAACCGAGGGAGTACTACCTAGTACCTATAATGCTTTATGAAATTGATATCTAGTAGTACCTAGTATCTGGAAATTGCAGTTTATTGAAGCTGGAGTGGGGAAATGGTGAAAGATATAACAGTAGCGCGGGCTCAGGAAATCGCTACAGCTAACTAATAACAGCGCGTTCGGGAAACGCACTACTGATATAGTCAATAGTAGTAGCGCGGGCGCAGACAGCGCTACTACTAACAGTTAGCTGTAGCGCCTTATTGGTAGTGCGGGTGCCCGCGCTGCTGATAGCCTCAAAACCCGCGCTACTACTAGGGTTTTCCCTAGTAGTGTATATTTGATATACATTTTACTGATGTGTACCTTACTAATGCTCGTAGTAGCGCCTGGGTATTTGATACTAGTTCAGTTGCTCATAATTGTAACTCGAAATAGGAGCTAAGGATTACACAAAGATTGGCTAAGGATGAGGTGACGATGCGCGCCGGGAATGGTTCCAAGGTCGATGTCATCGCCATCAGCACGCTACCTCTACTACCTTCGGGATTAGTTTTAGACCTGAATAATTGTTATTTGGTGCCAGCGTTGAGCATGAACATTATATCTGGATCTTGTTTAGTGCGAGACGGTTATTCATTTAAATCAGAGAATAATGTTTGTTCTATTTATATGAGTAATATCTTTTATGGTCATGCACCCTTGAAGAGTGGTCTATTTCTATTGAATCTCGATTGTGGTGATACACATATTCATAATATTGATGCCAAAACATGCAAAGTTAATAATGATAGTGCAACATATTTGTTGCACTACTATTTAGGTCATATTGGTGTAAAGCACATTAAAAACTCCATGCAGATGGACTTTTGGAATCACTTGATTATGAAACATTTGATACTTGTGAACCATGCCTTATGGGCAAGATGACTAAAACTTTGCTCTCCGGAACAATGGAGTGAGCCATTGACTTATTGGAAATAATACATATGGATGTATGCGGTCCGATGAGTGTTGAGGTATGCGGCGGGTATCATTATTTTCTAACCTTCAGAGATGATTTGAGCAGATATGGGTATATCTACTTAATGAAACACAAGTCTGAAATATTTGAAAAGTTCAAAGAATTTCAGAGAGAAGTGGACAATCATCGCAACAAGAAAATAAAGTTTCTACGATCTGATAGCGGAGGCGAATATTTGAGTTACGAGCTTGGCCGTCATTTAAAACAATGCGGAATAGTTTCACAACTCACGCCACCTGGAACACCACAGCGTAATGGTGTGTCCGAATGTCGTAACCTTACTTTATTAGATATGGTGCAATCTATGATGTCTCTTACCGATTTACCACTATCGTTTTGTGGTTATGCATTAGAGACAACTGCATTCACATTAAATAGGGCACCGTCTAAATCCATTGTGATATGAACTGTGGTTTGGCAAGAAACCTAAGCTGTCATTTCTTAAAGTTTGGGGTTGCGACACTTATGTCAAAAGGCTTCAGCCTGATAAGCTCGAACACAAATTGAAGAAGTGCGTTTTCATAGGATACCTTAAGGAAACAATTGGGTACACCTTCTACCACAGATCCGAAAGCAAGATCTTTGTTGCCAAGAATGGAACATTTCTAGAGAAGGAGTTTCTCTCGAAAGAAGTGAGTGGGAGGAAAGTAGAAATGATGAGGTAATTGTACCTTCTCTCGAATTGGAAAGTAGCTCATCACAGAAAACCATTCCCGTGATGCCTACACCAACTAGAGAGGAAGCTATGATGATGATCATGAAACTTCCGATCAAGTTACTACTGAACCTCGTAGGTCAACCAGAGCATGATCTGCACCAGAGTGGTACAGTAATCCTGTTCTGGAAGTCATGTTACTAGACCATGGTGAACTTACGAACTATGAAGAAGCTATGATGAGCCCAGATTCTGATAAATGACTTGAGGCCATGAAATCTAAGATAGGATCCATGTATGAGAACAAAGTGTGGACTTTGGTAGATTTGCTCAATGATCGACGAGCCATAGAGAATAAATGGATCTTCAAGAGGAAGATTGACGCTGATGGTAATGTTACTGTCTACAAAGCTCGACTTGTCGGAAAAGGTTTTCGACAAGTTCAAGGAGTTATCTATGATGAGACTTTGTCACCCATAGCAATTCTTAAGTCTATACGAATCATGTTAGCAATTACTGCATTTTATGATTATGAAATCTGGCAAATGGACGTCAAAACTGCATTCATTAATAGATTTCTTAAAGAAGAGTTGTATATGATGCAACCAAAAGGTTTTGTCGATCCTAAAGGTGCTAACAAAGTGTGCAAGCTCCAATGATCCATCTATGGACTGGTGCAAGCATCTCGGAGTTGGAATATATGCTTTGATGAGGTGATCAAAGCATATGGTTTTATACAGACTTTCGGAGAAGCCTGTATTTACAAGAAAGTGAGTGGGAGCTCTGTAGCATTTCTAATATTATATGTGGATGTCATATTGTTGATTGGAAATGATGTAGAATTTCTGGATAGCATAAAGGATAATTGAATAAAAGTTTTTCAATGGAAGACCTCGGTGAAGCTGCTTATATATTAGACATCAAGATCTATAGAGATAGATCAAGACGCTTAATAGGACTTTCACAAAGCACATACCTTCACAAAGTTTTGAAGGAGTTCAAAATGGACCGGTCAAAGAAAGGGTTCTTGCATGTGTTGCAAGGCGTGAAATTGAGTCAGACTCAGTGCCCGACCACTACAGAAGATAGAGAGAAAATGAAAGTCATTCCCTATGCCTCAGCCGTAGGTTCTATCATGTATGCTATGCTTTGTACCAGACCTGATGTGTACCTTTCCATAAGTCTGGCAGGGAGGTACCAAATTAATCCAGGAGTGGATCAAGTGACAGCGGTCAAGAACATCCTGAAGTACCTGAAAAGGACCAAGGATATGTTTCGCGTTTATGGAGGTGACAAAGAGCTCGTCGTAAATGGTTACGTCGATGCTAGTTTTGACACTGATATGGATGACACTAAGTCACAAACCGGATACGTATTTATTTTGCATGGTGGAGCTGTCAGTTGGTGTAGTTCCAAGCAAAGCGTCGTGGCGGAACTATGTGTGAAGCAGAGCACATAGCTGCTTCAGAAGCGGCAAATGAAGGAGTTCATATCCGATCTAGGTGTAATACCTAGTGCATCGAGTCCAATGAAAATCTTTTGTGACAATACTAGAGCAATTGCCTTAGCGAAGGAATTCAGATTTCATAAAAGAACCAAATACATCAAGAGACGCTTCAACCCATCCATGATCAAGTCAAGGAGGGAGACATAGAGATTTGCAAGATAGATACGGATCTGAATATAGCAAACCCGTTGACTAAGCCTCTTCCATGAGCAAGAGATGATCACCACCAAGACTCCATGGGTGTTAGAATCATTAAAATGTAATCTAGAATATTGACTCGAGTGCAAGTGGGAGACTGAAGGAAATATGCCCTAGAGGCAATAATAAAGTTTTTATTTTATATTCCTTATTCATGATAAATGTCTATTATTCATGCTAGAATTGTATTGATCAGAAACCTATATGCATGTGTTAATACATAGACAAACATAGTGTCCCTAGTAAGCCTCTACTTGACTAGCTCGTTGATCAAAGATGGTTAAGGTTTCCTAACCATGGACATGAGTTGTCATTTGATAACAAGATCACATCATTGGAGAATGATGTGATGGACAAGACCCATCCGTTAGCTTAGCATATTGATCGTTCAGTTCTATTGCTATTGCTTTCTTCATGTCAAATACATATTCCTTCGACTATGAGATTATGCAACCCCGGATACCGGAGGAATGCCTTGTGTGCTATCAAATGCCACAACGTAACTGGGTGATTATAAAGATGCTCTACAGGTATCTCCGAAGGTGTTTGTTGAGTTGGCATAGATCAAAATTACGATTTGTCACTCCGAGTATCGGAGAGGTATCTCTGGGCCCTCTCGGCAATACACATCATAAGAAGACTTGCAAGCGAAGTGACTAATGAGTTAGTTGAAGGATGATGTATTACGGAACAAGTAAAGAGACTTGCCGGTAACAAGATTGAACTAGGTATGAAGATACCGACGATCGAATCTCAGGCAAGTAGCATACCGATGGACAAAGGGAATTACGTATGTTGTCATAATGGTTCGACCGATAAAGATCTTCGTAGAATATGTAGGAGCCAATATGAGCATCCAGGTTCCGCTATTGGTTATTGACCGGAGAGGTGTCTTGGTCATGTCTACATAGTTCTCGAACCCGTCGGGTCCGCACGCTTAATGTTCGATGGCGAATATAGTATTATATGAGTTATGTGATTTGGTGACCGGATGTTGTTCGGAGTCTCGGATGAGATCATGGACACGATGAGGAGTCTCAAAATGGCCGAGAGGTTAAGATTGATATATAGGACGATAGTATTCGGACACCGAAAGTGTCGGGTACCGGGTACATATCGGGTCACCGAATGGGGTTCCGGGCACCCCCGGCAAAAGATATGGGCCTAATGGGCCAAGATGGGAAACGCACCAACCACCAGGGGCTGGTGCGCCCCCCATATGGGTCGAACTAGAGGAGGAGGAAAGAGGGGAAGGGAGAAGGAAAGGGGGGATTCGGCCTCCCCCTTCCTTCCCTCCTCTTTCCTTCCCCATCCGGTAAATAAGGAGGCGGGGCTAGGAGGAACCGAATTAGGATTTGGTCCTACTTGGGGTGCCTCCTGGCCTCTCCCCTCTCCCGTCCACCTATATACATATATATATATATATATATATATATACCCCAGACAATTTTTAGCCGTGTGCGGCGCCCCCTCCGTCGTTTTCTCGCACGGTCATATCTTCGTAGTGCTTAGGCAAACCCTTCGCGGATCACTTCACCGTCACCGTCACCATGCCGTCGTGCTGATGGAACTCATCTACTACCTGGACGTCTTACTGGATCAAGAAGGCGAGGGACGTCACCGAGCTGAATGTGTGCAGAACTCGGAGGTGTCATACGTTCGGTACTCGAACGGTGGATCGCGAAGAAAGTTTGACTACATCAACCGCGTTGTGAAATGCTTCCTGTCGGTGTCAAAACTGGTGGATCTCGGGTAGGGGGTCCCGAACTGTGCGTCTAGGCGGATGGTAACAGGAGACAAGGGACACGATGTTTTTACCCAGGTTCGGGCCCTCTCGATGGAGGTAAAACCCTACTCATGCTTGATTAATATTGATGATATGGGTAATATAAGAGTAGATCTACCACGAGATCGGAGAGGCTAAACCCTAGAAGCTAGCCTATGGTATGATTCTTGTTCGTCCTACGGACTAAAACCCTCCGGTTTATATAGACACCGGAGAGGGCTAGGGTTACACAGAGTCGGTTACAATGGGAGGAGATCTACATATCCGTATCGCCAAGCTTGCCTTCCACACCAAGGAAAGTCGCATCCGGACGCGGGACGAAGTCTTCAATCTTGTATCTTCATAGTCCAGGAGTCCGGCCAAAGGTTATAGTCTGGTCATCCGGACACCCCCTAATCTGGGACTCCCTCAGTAGCCCCCGAACCAGGCTTCAATGACGACGAGTCCGGCGCGCAGATTTGTCTTCGGCATTGCAAGGCGGGTTCTTCTGCAAATTCCATATACCTGTCGAATAGTGTCCGGCGTCTGGTGAATGTTGCGCTCCTTGGCTTCTGCGCCCAATAATGGCCATCTTCCACGTGTCAAACGAATGCGAAAAGCCAGGGTGTTTTTTCATTTACCCCCCCTAGCTGTGCAAATGACCCGCCTATAAAAGAGACGGGGATTTAGATCCGAATCACACCATCTTCCCTCCGCGAGCATTCATCGGAGCACATTCGACAGAGATCCATTCCATCATGGTCAGTCGAGGCAGCTCCTCCTCTCGCCCCCCAGCCCTCAGCCTGGAGATTGGGAGAGATGCTTCGTCCCGCACAGTGAGCTAGTGGCGCTCCAAGCCAAGGGGTTTCTCCCCCCGGCCTGCATGGTCCCAGTTCGAGCCGGGCTTGCCACCTATAATGGCGGAGAGCAAGCGGAGAGCGTCCCCAATCCCTCCAAAGGAGAGCGGGTATGCCTTGTCCTTTATTTGATAAGAGGGCTCGGATTTCCAATTCATTCGTTTATCCGGGGGCTCCTGGAGTTCTACGGCCTCCAGTTGCACAACCTTACGCCTGCCTCCATATTGCATATTGCGGGCTTCGTAGCCCTTTGCGAGCTGTTTTTGGGCATCGAGGCTCATTTCACGTTGTGGAAGAAGCTGTTCTGCCTTGTGCCCCGTTCTCAGGAGAGGTCGATATATCAAGTGGGCGGAGCCGAACTATGGCGCATCGCCGGGACCGAATATCTATCTGGAACCCCAAAGAAGGCGTCCGAAGACTGGCCTTCAGAATGGTTTTATATAGAAGATGTCCCCCTGCCGAACCCCGTTCGGATCGGCCTCCTGAGTTCGACAATGCTCCTTTGAAGAAGCGCCTAAGCTGGCGTCCACGGAGCCCTCAGAAGGAAAATGACAAGGACGTCCTTTACCTGATGAGCCGGATAAGGTTGTTAGCTCATTCGGGACTGACCATGATCGAGGTCATGGCCACATGCATTATGCGGGGGGTGCAGCCGCTTCAGTATAGAGGCCACCCCATGTGGGATTTCAACGGGGAGGACGACGCCACCCGGTGCGGCCGTAAGGGGCCGGAATCGGTTGCCGCTCTAATAAAGATCTTGTCCGCTTTGTACAAGGGAGAAGAGGAGGAATTCCTCCGCGTCAACCCACGGGGCGGATTTTCTATGTACAATCCTCCAAGCTGGGTAAGCGGCACTTTCACTCGCCCATCCGTTTCATATTCCCATAGTTAAGTATTCAGTCTAGCAATTTCAACGCAGGAGCTACGCCAGGTTATAAAGGAGATAAACAGCCCTCCTCCACAACCCGAGGACCTGGAACAGTCCTTCGACCCGGACTCCCAAGAGGACCCAGACTTATTTGTGGAGCTGATCGATGGGGTGTTTCATCAATTGAGCAAGGACAACACCTTAGTGGCCATTATGGCCGATTATCCCAGACTACTTCCAGCCTCACAAGTAAACGAGATCGAAGTCCCAGTACTTTTAAGATGATCCATTCGTGCTTATTTTTTATCACCGTATACCAATGGCGTTTTTGCAGGGGAAGTCCTTGAGGCGGAGGGCCGATCCTGCGGTGGCTAGCCAACAAGGGGCATCAAGGCCCAGCAGGCTGAAAAGAAGTGCGGTCCGGATTGAGATGCCGGCGCAACGGTATGGCGTGCCATTTTATTCCCAAGTTTTATTCCCTCAAGGAATACCAACGCTCGTGCTCTCTTCAGGAAAAAGAGCGCTCGCCGGACTATATCCGGAGAGGTTTCCAATCGCGCCTCCACCAGCCAGGCTCCAAGGCCGGGTCCGGAAGCGGAGGCGAACATGAGGCGCGCACCGGATGCTCCTCCGACAAAGGATGCGGACGGGTTGTCTGCCACCAATTCCGAGGTGGAGAGTGCCATGAACCACAGGCGTCGCCGGACAGTTCTTCGTGACGCTTGTTTCTCCCAAGAGGCATTGGATGCCTTCAATACGGGAGATGCGTACCTCCGTGCCGCTCAAAATGGTCTAGCCAGAGCCACAGAGCAGTATGTAAAAGACATACGGGTGAGAAAATTTGATGGTTATATATGTCAGTAGCCCCCGAGACTTGAAACAGTTAGAATAACTAATTTAAGGATCATTTGTTATGCAGGATCTTACAGAAAAGAATACCCAACTGTCCCAGGGGCTGGAAGAGTGCAAAGCCCAACTTGAGGCCGCACTAGCTGCGGCAGGGGAGGCCAAGGAGACCCCCTTTGATAATATATGCTTCAAAAGATAAGTATGTTGTGAAGTGCGGCATGTGTGCAAATCTGACAATAACATTGCAGATGGCGCCGGAGTGGATCCAGACAAGCAACAACTCTTGCGCCGGTTAAAGGCCGGCAAGAGCGTGCTTACGAGGGTGAGGCAAGAGAAGAATAATCTCCAAGATGCAAACACCCAACTGGGAGAGGAACTAAAGGATGTTCGTGCGTAGCTGTCGAACTCTGTGAAGGATAATCGGCGGCTTCGACACGGCATTTTTAGTAAGTGCTTGAACGAACTTCGAAAAAGAGTTCGGCAAGGAAGTCGATTGACAGAGTTATGTCTGTAGGTATGCTGACAGGTCGGCCTGCAGAGGAAATGCCCGGTTCTACGGGTGACCTTCTTCCCGAGCTCTCACAACTGCACGAACGAATTCGGCAAGTAATGCAGGGCGTCGCCCAGGCCTTGTGGCCATCCGTCCCCATGCCCGAAGGCCTTGGAGAGCTTGCAGAGAAGCTGAAGGGAGTGCGGCAGCGCGTTCGATTATGGAAGATATCGGCCTGCCGTCAAGGCACCTGGGAGGCCTGGGCCATGGTGAAGATGCGGTACACGAAGGCTGACCCAAACCACATGGCCGAGGTCGGACCTGTGGGGCTCGATGGGAAGGAGACCCTGTGAGTTTAGTGTACGGCAAGGTAGAGTTGGTCGCCAAATATTCCCAACAGGGCTGTAAACTAGACATCCTGTTGGATGGTATTGAAGAGGAATATACCCAGTCAAATTGACTATGTAATTTAAGATGACATGTAAAATGTCTTCTAGCCGGATTGTAGATCGTTTGTCATGGCGGACCTTTTCGCTTCAACCTCGGGACCCGATAGTCCAGAGTGTATCCGAATACCCTCTCGGTTATGTAAGAACCGGGGCATGCGTGAAGACCAGGCATAGGGGTCATTAGTGCTTGAACAGACAAGTGCCCAACTAGTTATGCTATATTACATGGTTAGTAAAAACATCTTCCAGGGAGAATAGTTCTGTTAGGGGTTCCTTTCCCAGGGAGGCATGCCCTAAAGTGCATGTGCGGACTACGAAAAAAGCAGAAAAGCATCTGGGGGCAGATAAATAAACGAGTGGGAGATCATCTTTAGTTCACCGACCGAATATTCCCTTAAGAACGCTAGCTTTTGGCTTCACCCAGTCTGAGGTACACATCCGGCTGACCCGGCAGTAACAATCGCAGAGGTGCTCCCTTTACCGCCTAGCACAGGAGCCAGGCAACCCAGCTTGGCCAAAACTTAAGTCATATCGATGCATATAATGGTGAATAAAAGGTACATGCGGAAGTGTGACACATGTGTTGGGCATGAGGCCCGTATAAACAAGCTTCTGTTAAAGAAGCCCCTGGGTATAATGAGTGCGGATAGCGCGTCAATTGTGTGCGAACAAGGCGCGAATGAGCCCTTAAAGGCTGTAAGAGGAAAGGAGGGAGAAGGAGAGAAATATAAGACAGCTAATGTGTAAAAGATACACAGAGGAAGGAGATGAACACAGAGTCCGGCGCTAGGTGTAGAATCTTCGGAGACGGGCTGCGTTCCATGGGCTCGGCTTGAGTCGGTTATCCGATGCATCTCGTAGACGGTACGCTCCACCAGTCAGGACTTGGTCAATAATGAAGGGGCCTTCCCATTTGGGCCTGAGTTTGTCCTTTTTCTTGTCCGGCAGGCATAGAACTAACTCGCCAACATTATATGTTTTGGCCCGTACTTCTCTGCTTTGATATCTTCGAGCCTGCTGTTGATAGAATGCGGAACGGGCTTTTGCCACGTCATGCTCCTCCTCCAAGGCGTTCAAACTGTCCCACCGATCGAGTTCGGCTTCTCTTTCTTCATACATGTGCACGCGAGGTGAGTCATGAATTATGTCGCAGGGCAGAACTGCCTCTGTGCCGTATACCATAAAGAATGGTGTGAATCCGGTGGTGCGATTCGGCATGGTCCGCAGCCCCCAGAGTACGGAGTCGAGCTCCTCTACCCAGTGCGTGTTAGATTCCTTGAGGGACCGCACTAATCTGGGTGTCATGCCGCTCATGATTAGACCATTTGCTCGCTCGACTTGACCGTTAGTTTGTGGGTGATAGACTGAAGCGTAGTCGAGCTTGATACACATGTTTTTGCACCAGAGTTTGACCTCGTCGGCCGTAAAGTTCGTGTCCTTATCAGTGATGATGCTGTGGGGGACGCCGTAACGGTGTACGACCCCTGATATGAAGTCTATCACCGGTCCGGATTCGGCCGTCTTAACAGGCTTGGCCTCTATCCATTTGGTGAATTTGTCCACCATGACCAGTAGGTATTTTTGCTTGTGGGTTCCTCCTTTAAGGGGTCCAACCATGTCAAGCCCCCAGACCGCAAAGGGCCAGGTGATGGGTAAAGTTTGGAGGGCGGTGGGTGGCATATGGCTTTGGTTAGCAAAGAGTTGGCAACCGACGCATCGTTGGACTAAGTCCTGAGCATCTGCCCGGGCCGTCGGCCAATAAAATCCTGTACGGAAGGCCTTGCTTACAAGGGCCCGGGCTGCGGCGTGGTGCCCGCCGAGTCCGGCATGAATTTCAGCCAGAAGATTCCGCCCTTCCTCTTCGGAGATACACCTTTGAAGGACTCCGGTGGTGCTTTTCTTATAAAGCTCTGCTTCATGGACTTTATAGGCTTTAGATCGCCGCACTATGCAGCGTGCCTCGTTTTGGTCCTCGGGAAGTTCCTGCCTAGTTAGGTAGGCTAGGAATGGTTCTGTCCACGGGGCAATGACTGCCATTATTACGTGGGCTGAGGATGTTACTTCGTTGGCAGAGCCTCTCGTTGTGTCAGAATGTTTGGTGTCGGGCGGTGCGGTTGGGTCCGGGCTGTTATTTCTGGATTCCCCTTCCCATAATACGGATGGCTTGAATAGCCTCTCCAGGAAAATGTTTGGGGGGGGGGGACTGCATCATGCTTTGCACCGATGCGTGCCAAGACGTCTGCTGCCTGATTGTTTTCCCGGGCTATAAGGTGAAATTCGAGCCCCTCGAACCGAGCTGGCATATTTAGGACGGCGTTGCGATAAGCTGCCATTTTCGGATCCTTGGCATCAAAGTCCCCATTTATTTGGGATATCGCGAGGTTCGAATCCCCACGCACCTCTAGGCGTTGGATGCCCATGGAAACTACCATCCGGAGACCATGTAGAAGGGCCTCGTATTCGGCTGCGTTGTTGGAGTCTGTATACATTATCTGGAGTATGTATTGAACTGTATCTCCTGTTGGGGACGTCAGAACGACGCCAGCCCCCAGACCAGCTAACATTTTGGAGCCGTCGAAGTGCATGATCTAGTTGGAATATGTGTCGTACTCTTTAGGGAGTTCGGCTTCAGTCCATTCGGCAACGAAGTCGGCCAAAACTTGCGACTTGATAGCTCGCCGTGGCTTATAGGTTATGTCGAACGGGAGGAGCTCAATGGCCCATTTGGCAATCCGACCCGTCGCGTCGCGGTTGTTTATAATGTCGTTAAGAGGTACTTCGGAGGCTACTGTTATCGAACACTCTTGAAAGTAGTGTCGCAGCTTCCGGGATGCCATAAACACCGCGTACACTATCTTTTGATAATGCGGGTACCGTGACTTGCATGGAGTGAGGACAGTGGACACGTAGTAAACTGGTTTTTGAAGGGGGAATTTGTGTCTGTCCGTTTCTCGTTCGACGACGAGCACTGCGCTTACAACTTGATAAGTTGCCGCAATGTATAATAGCATTGGTTCGCCGATGTTAGGCGCGGCCAGGACCGGGTTTGTTGCCAATATGGATTTTATTTCTTCGATTCCTGCCGTGGCGGCATCCGTCCACTCGACGTGTTCGGTGCATCGAAGGAGGCGATAAAGGGGTAATGCCTTTTCTCCCAAGCGGGAGATAAAGCGGCTTAGAGCCGCCACGCATCCAGTCAATTTTTGTATTTGTTTGAGGTCCTTTGGAATATCCAGTTGTGACAGAGCTCGGATCTTGGCTGGGTTTGCTTCAATTCCTCTACCGGGTACAATGAAGCCCAAGAGCTTTCCGGCTGGTATGCCGAAAACGCATTTTTTTCGGGTTAAGCTTGATTTCATATGTTCGGAGGTTATCGAATGTGAGCCTCAAGTCGTCTACTAGAGTTTCGACATGCTTGGTTTTGACGACCACGTCATCTACGTATGCTTCCACTGGCCGATCTGGTTTGCCAGACATGTCTGAATCATGCGCTGATATGTTGCGTCGGCGTTTTTGAGCCCGAAGGCATTGCGTTGAAGCAGAATGGGCCATATGGGGTGATGAATGCCGTTGCGGCTTGGTCTGGCTCTGCCATCTTAATTCGATGGTAGCCAGAGTATGCATCGAGGAAACACAATGAATCGTGTCCTGCGGTAGCGTCGATAATTTGATCGATGCGTGGGAGGGGGAAGGGATCCTTTGGGCAAGCCTTGTTGAGGTCCTCGAAATCGACGCATAGGCACCAGGATTTGTCCTTCTTTGGTACCATCACCAGGTTTGCTAGCCAGTCCGGATGTTTTATATCTCTGATGAATCTGGCCTCCAGTACTTTGGCTAGCTCCTCTCCCATGGCTTGTCTCTTAGGTTCGGAGAAACGCCGAAGAGCCTGCTTGACAGGCTTGAATCCTTTTAGGATGTTTAGGCTGTGCTCTGCCAGCCTGCGTGAGATTCCTGGCATGTCTGAAGGGTGCCAGGCAAAAATGTCCCAATTTTCACGTAGGAATTCTCGTAGTGCGGCGTCTACATCAGGGTTTAATTGCGCCCCGATGGAGGCCGATTTTGTAGGCTCCGTTGGATGGACTTGGAATTTGACTATTTCGTCCGCCGGTTTAAAGGAGGTGGACTTGGATCTTTTATCGAGTATCACGTCGTCCCTGTTCACCGTGGAGCGCAGCGCAGTCAGTTCCTCGGTCGCTAGGGCTTCGGATAGTGCCTCAAGGGCCAGTGCGGCTGTCTTATTTTCGGCGCAGAGTGCTATGTACGGGTCACTAGCAAGAGTGATGATTCTGTTGGGCCCGGGCATTTTGAGCTTCATGTATCCGTAATGGGGTATAGCTTGAAAAATTGTGAATGCCTCACGCCCTAATAGAGCGTGGTATCCGGTGCTGAACGGGGCCACTTGAAACATGACCTCCTCGGACCTGTAATTATCCGGCGTGCCGAACACCACATCCAGTGTGATTTTTCCTGTACAGCATGCTTCCCGACTGGGGATTATTCCTCTAAAGGTTGTGTTGCTTCGCTCAATGCGGCTCCAGTCTATTTCCATTTTTTAAGGGTTTCCTCATAAATGAGGTTCAATCCGCTGCCACCGTCCATGAGTACCTTGGTAAGGCGAAAGCCGTCCACTATTGGACTGAGGACCAATGCGGCTAGTGCTCGGGCTGTTCGGAATTTAGGTTCATCACTGGCATTAAAGGTAATAGCCGTGTCACTCCATGGATTTATTGTTGCTACTTGGTAGACTTTGGCAAGGCTGCGGAGTGTTCGTTTCCGCATATTATTTGATGCGAAAGTCTCGAAGACTGTTAATACCGTACTGGTATCCCTGGGCTGGTGCTCTGTGAATTCTGGAGTTAGAAGCTCCTCGCCACTTCTGGCCACCTGCCGGAGTATCCAACATGCTCTAAGGCTATGAGTTGGTGTGGCGCCCTCTGTACTATGAATTTTACAGGGTCCATTGAGCCATCCCTCCAGTACGGTTCCATGCCCTATAGAGGGTTTTTGCTTTTTGGTGTTTAACCCAGGTGCCTGGCGATAATGCACCCTTTTATTTCGGACTGGGGTTGTATTCAGGGCCGGATTGTCCCAGAATTTTATTTCGGTTTTCCAGGCGCTTTCCATCGCACAGTACTTTCGTACTATGGATGCCAAGTCGGCAAAGCGTGTAATTTCACGGCGACTTATGGCGTTGAGGATTCTGTTGTCCGTGCAATTATTGCAGAAGAATGAAATTGCATCCTCCTCGCGGCAGTCCGCTATCCTGTTCATAACCAGGAGGAATCTGGCCCAGTAATGGTGTACTGTTTCTGCGGGCTCTTGCCGAATTTGGAATAGATCCCTTATATTTGGGTGGGCGGGTGGAATTAAATCCGGAACCTCGCACAATCTGAGACTCAGGGGCCAAGGAGTTTCCGAAGTCGGAAGCTTGGGTTCTTGGATGTTATCCAATGAATCTAGCCCACTGCCTGACCTTAGGTTCAGGGCTTGAATGACGTCCTTCCCTCCACGGGTATCCGGCTTGGAGGGATCGGGAATCCGGACATAACTAGTCCTTAAGATAGATGAAGGCTTGCCGCATTGTTCCTCCACCATTGCAACGTGGTGGGTGACCTGGGGAGAGTTGATCTCTCTCGGATCAGGTTTAAGCCCAATCTGATCGTAGTCTGTAGCGACTCCCAGGGCGGCGATGTGATCCAAGAGCTCGTTTAAGGAAGAGAGCTCCATCGGTTCTAGCTGCTCGGCGAGTTCCGAGTTGACGTGGAGATTTCTTTCAATGACCCGATAAGTCATCGTCGGCGCGGCGGCCGAACAGGCGGTCATAAGAAAACCGCCTAGCCGGAGAGTTTGGCCGATAGCCAAAGCTCCTTTAGCAACAGTGCCGTCTTTAAAGACGGGATGAGGCATCCTTCCTGATGGCGATGGCACAGCGGAACTCTCAATGAAAGCACCAATGTCGGTGTCAAAACCGGCGGATCTCGGGTAGGGGGTCCCGAACTGTGCGTCTAGGCGGATGGTAACAGGAGACAAGGGACACGATGTTTTTACCCAGGTTCGGGCCCTCTCGATGGAGGTAAAACCCTACTCCTGCTTGATTAATATTGATGATATGGATAGTACAAGAGTAGATCTACCACGAGATCATAGAGGCTAAACCCTAGAAGCTAGCCTATGGTATGATTGTTGTTCGTCCTACGGACTAAAACCGTTCGATTTATATAGACACCGGAGAGGGCTAGGGTTACACAGAGTCGGTTACAATGGGAGGAGATCTACATATCCGTATCGCCAAGCTTGCCTTCCACAGGAAAGTCCCATCCGGACGCGGGACGAAGTCTTCAATCTTGTATCTTCATAGTCCAGGAGTCCGGCCAAAGGTTATAATTCGGTCATCCGGACACCCCCTAATCCGGGACTCCCTCACTTCCGCTTACGGTCTATGAGGGTACGTAGACACACTCTACCCCTCGTTGCTATGCATATCCTAGATAGATCTTGCGTGAGCGTGGGAATTTTTTTGAAATTGCATGCTATGTTTCCCAACAAGTGCCGACGCGGGGATGCCATCCCGGTCAAATCCTAGCTAGTAGACCCCGGCCAGCCACAACCCCTACCCGCCCCCCGCGCTACCCGCCTGGACCAAGGGAAGCAATAGCCGGAGCAACACACGCGTCTCAGCTCCCCGCATGCGCCCAGGCCCCTCCAGCACGTGCACCGTCCCGCGCGACAACCACGCCCGGCCGCCGCCACTTCCACGCACCGCACTAGCCCCCACCCGAATATGTGCCAGATCTGACGCGGGGACGCCGTCCCGGTCAAATCCTAGCTAGCAGACCCCGGTCAGCCACGGTCGCCACCCGCTTCCCGCGCCGCCCGCCCGGACACCAGATCGAGGCTCCCAACGGTGCACGCATCCTCCAGAGCACATCCTCTCGCAGCCGCCGCACACCACGCCCACGCGCCTGATGTCGCCATCCGCACAGCAGCGCACGCCCCCGGCCCCGCACAAGCACGACGCCCCACTCAGCCATGTTGTCCCACGCCAGCTAGCCGGACCAAGCAAGGGGAAGAGGCTGCCCGCTGTCGCC
Organism: Triticum dicoccoides; assembly: GCF_002162155.2. NCBI lineage: Eukaryota > Viridiplantae > Streptophyta > Magnoliopsida > Poales > Poaceae > Triticum > Triticum dicoccoides. The sequence goes on along the minus strand of NC_041387.1, from coordinate 524,010,296 downwards.
GACACCTCCAAGGCTTTGCCCCGCGGCTCTTGCCGATGGCGGAGGGGAAGGGGGACGAGAAGATGGGGTAGTGACCGGCGGCTAGGGTTGGATCTCTCGGTCGCCCGCGGGGGCGACTCGAGAGGAGAGGGGAAAGTTCCGTGTCTAGTAGCAAAAATCTAGCATCGTCGTTTATGCCTCCGATGATGGGAACTTCAAGACATGTTTCAAGGTGTACCAGGACATACGACTTCTTCTCGACATGAAGACCAAGGTTTACAAGAATTATTGAAACAAGTTTGTGAGTATATGAGTTTTGCAACTCTTGTTGGATGGTAAAATGGGTCCGGATGGCTGCGGGCTTGAGGGTGAGATGCCCACTACAAACATATCTCCATCGCAAACCGTTGCACGTGTCACGTTATTCTATACCAATCTCAGTGCCGGATAAATAAAACTGATGATTCTAGGTGAACGAGACGTATCCCTTCCCCGATGAGTTCAAACTTGAACCATCCAGTCTCTAGCTTTTATATACTACAGGAGTGAAATCACCAGACGTAAGGTCGATATGTCCGAGTGGTTAAGGAGACAGACTTGAAATCTGTTGGGCTTCGCCCGCGCAGGTTCGATCCCTGCTGTCGACGTATCATTCCTACTTAATGATCATTTTTTCCTTCCTATTCCTTTCCCTTTCCCCCTTTTCTTGTCAGGCCACGAACAATGTTAAAAAAAAGGCGTATTGCAGGAACCTCAGGGCTGACTGGCTGCACAAACTAGGAAATCAGAACCACCTTCATTTAGAAATCAGAACACTACGCTCTTCAAGCTGTTTATCATATCTCTATGGATATCAGTGGCGTGGCTCACAATCGTCTGCTCATCTGGTTTTTATACTCGACCAATAGAACCATGCCTTAATAACTCAGCTCATAGATCCTGGCCTACTGGGTATAAACAGTTGTGACGCTCACAGTAAAAAAAAAGTTGATTGAGAAAGCTCAACCAAATGGACCCTGAGTAGAACCAGTTGTGACATCCACAACAAGCATAGGAGAGACAGATATGAGAGTGCAGGCACGGCAACGGTATGCAGGTTCACTAATGCACAGTGATATTCTTCATTAAAACAAAATCCCAGCACCTGATAAAACCAATCATGGATGGAACAAACAAATTTCCTTTTGTGACAAGTTAAAACTGACTCGTAGTACAAATCTTGTCACTCACCAAGTCACTACTCACTGGTGCTATGTTTTTGTCGGTGAAAATGAAGATCGAAGCCCTGCCAATGGCGAGCAAGTCGGTGTTCATCTCACGATCAATGTCAACTGAACCATATATAACTGTGACTTTCGGCCCCTGAGTATGTAACACTAGAATTCCCAATCAACATCACCCTCCTTCCTGACGACTTCTAGTAGTCTAGCACAAGGCCAAAAGGTTCATACGTAAGCTGAAAAAATAGTACAGTATATTTTTCTCCAGTCTTGCTGAATTTCAGCACGGAATATTTGTAAATTCCAATCACCTAAAATCGCACATCATATGTGGAAAAACTAAAACATCCTTGTGATATGAATGCCCACAATCGTGATCGTATTTGCTAATTGGCCATCGGGCTGTTGAGTGTCTCAACTGACGCTTGGTCTCCGTGAGTGTGTGCTTCAGCTCAGCGGGAGACCTATTTCGAGATCGGACATGTCATGCTATACAGAACGGGCACACATTCCAAACAAGCACAATTTTGACATGTCCAATCCATTATTGCATAAATCCAAGAGCTATCGTAGCCATGAAATAGGTAGAAAAAATAACTATTTAAGCAGCAGACTGCTTCCCGGTGACATGCTCTGTTTTCAGAAAAATGTTCAGGCGACAACCAACCGTACATATACTTCTCTCAGGCATCAGTACATCACAGTCACAGAACATGACAATTGCTGGGTGTCTTGGTGATTTTCATCAAATCAAATAGGCAATTGCAATTTGCATCGATGATGAGAAACAAAGAGATCCAGCCAAAATAAAAAATGAGAAGCAATAACTGAGAACAATCTCGCATGTTCAACAAAAGCTCGATTCAGATAATATTCATCGATTCCGAGTACAAGATTTGCCCAAGGAACAAACAAAGGCATAGCAATTCGAGATTTATACAAAGAGAATCCAATCTGTTGCTCCTATTACAGTTTATTACAGGATGTCAGTATCCCAAGGCTCGCTGACGTCCGCCGCGGTTGATCCAGCTGCCGCCGCTCCTCTGGTACGGATGGTGGCGGCAGCGCGCTGTAGACGTGGTCGAGTCTGCTTCTGACGCCAGGGGTGATGGAGGCGGCGTGCTGGGCGTGTAGTCCGGCGACGCGGCGCGCCTGGAAGGAGTTGACGGTGTGTAATACGGCGACGCGCACGACTCGGCGTCGGACACCACCAGGGGGGACGGAGGCGGCGTGCTGGGCGTGTAATCCGGCGAGGAAGCGTGCCCGGGACCGGGAGGACTCAACGGAGTATAGTAAGGTGATGTAGCAGCGTGCTCTGACGGCGTCAGGGGCGTGTAGTCTGGGGATGCGCCGCGCAGAGGAGACGGCATCATAAAAGCGAGCCGAACAGGGCTCGACGAAGTGTACTCGAGCGACGGCGAAGGGCTCGCCGGAGTGTAGTCTGGGCTCGCCGGAGTGTACTCGGGGCTCGAGGGAGTGTAGTCCAGGCTCGCCGGAGTGTAGTCGGGGCTCGCCGGAGTGTAGTCCGGGCTCGACGGAGTGAAGTCCGGCTCCGGCGACTGCAGGGGGGTCGACGGAGTGTAGTCCTTGGAGCTCGTGAGCGGCGATGGGCTCGATGGGGCGTACTCCTCGTAGTCGTAGTAGCCGGCAAACGACGGGTTGCAGCACTCGCCGCCGAAGCCCAGGAAGAAGGGGGCGCGCTGGGACTCACCTGGGGTGTACGACGGCGGCGGGAAGAACCCGGATGCGAGCGCCATGGTCGCCGTTTGGAGGTGGCCGGCGGGATCTACAACTAGAGCGCGCGCGTGCGTGTGTACGATGTGGGGAGAGGCGGAGGAGGGGAAGAGCGCGATCGAATCAGTCGGGGCGGAGGCATAATATAGCCGCGTGACTGCGTGGCGGCCACGCACGCCTCCGAGTTCGTCCCGAGTCGGATTCGAAATGCCGAGCTCTATCATGGCGCCAACGCAACGCGGCGGTCAGTCACGCCTCCGAGTTCACCCCGGAGCCCATAACATAACGCAACGCGGTGGGAACGAGCAATCCGTCTGAGCCTGTCACGCATTCAGTTCAAGGGCAGCTCAAACTTCTGAGATCAATTTTGATGTTGTTTCTCTTTTCGCTTTGATTCGTATCGCTTTCGGCGTCTTCAGGTGAGCTCCTACTTCCGGTGACTTGTGTCTCGGCACTTTAGGTTAATAATTGCTTTGCTATGACTTGTGATCTCAGCACTTTAGGTTAATTGCTTTGCTATGTGCCACAGATAGCTCATCTGTTGCATTTGCCATGGCTATTATAGACAGACAGTAATGACTGTGTTCCTAGGTTTAGACAGACCATGTCTTTCATGCCATTTGTTCAACATCAGAGAGCATTTGCCATTTGCCACATGTTCAGTTCAGTAGAGATGACATGCTAGTAATTCGTTCCTTTTCTTCTAAAATTGACAAATTTATCAGTCTCTGTTCCCTGGGTTATGATGAATGGATTCGTGATGGCCGCAGATAAACACCTGCAACAGCTTCTACTGTGACTACTTCAGCCCCAACTCCACCTGTAATGTCTGAATTTTGTTACTGATGATGATAACAGTAAAGTTTGTGCACTGTAAATTGACATATGGAAATAATCTGTTGATCTGAATTTTGTTACTGATGATGACAGTAAATTTGTGCACTGTAGTTTGTTAATCTGGACAGCTCAGCAGTTAATACATTCAGTTAACCAAAGTTTAGTTCTTGTGCACTGTAATTTGTTAATCTGTTACTCCATTTGTTACTGAATTTTGCTCTTGGGGTTTAGTAGTGAGATAGAACATGCATGGTCCAGCATTCAGTTGGAGTATTGCCTAGGTTCAATTAGGTTCAGTAGTGCTCCTAGGTTTAATAGTGTTGCTCCTCTGCTATATTTTGAGAGCCTGGAGTATTATCTCCAAATTGTAGTAGTAGTCACCATGTAGTGTAGTGCAGTGTACTGTAGTTCCCGCTCCTCTCAAATTGGGGTATGTAGTGTAGTGTAGTTCCCTCCTCAAATTATTCCAAATTGTTCAAACTAATTTAATTATTCCTAATTATTTAAAATAATCCAAATAATTCAAATTAAACCAAACAATCCAAATTAAACCAACTAACCCAAATTATCCAAAATAGTCCAAATTATTCAAATTAATTCAACTATTCCAAATTATTAAAAACAATTCAAATTAAACCAATTAACCCATTAGTCCAAATAATCCAAATAATCCAAATAGTCCAAACTAGTACAGTATGGTACGATATTACAAGGGATTTCTATTTTTGTGCTCCTCCTTCCTTAGTTGTGCTCAGTTTTGCCTCGGCCACTTAATATTGCTCACTTTTCCCCCTCCTCTACTCACCTCCCCCTCACAAAAGGCCAAATGGTGCCTTGCCGTCGGGTCAATGCCATTGACCATTACTTCGCCCGGTACTGACGCATGGGACCATTGAAAGGCTGACAAGTGGGACCGGCTAGTAGACGGTTGGGTCATTTGTCTCATTAAAAATGGGGACGATCTCTCTCTCTCTCTCTCT
>NC_041387.1:524000829-524004996 GCF_002162155.2 Triticum dicoccoides | reverse complement strand
ATCGGCGATGACGATGTCGTTGGATATGTTCTACGCCGGTGATGTTGTCTTACTAGAGAAGTGCAAGGAGATCTGCTCCTTGTTTCCAAGCACCAAAGCTCTGGCACGGCATGCCTTGCAATTTTTGATAGATGCGAGGATGGATGAGATCCCGCGGATAATTCCAGATCGAGTCAAGGGGGTGACTTGTATCGTGGTTTTTGTCTTGGCGGTGCGCGATGTAATGGAGTCATCGGATCCTCGGCAACGAGCTCGCTGGTACTCATACTGGTCTCGATGCGGCCTGCCGGATCTAGAGGTCAAACAAGAGCTCGTTGGTATTCCGGGGATGATCTACGTGCAACTTCCCCTTGGTATGTCTCTAGACATAATTATGCCTGATAATGTGGAGGAGTTTCTGAGGACCGTCGAAAGGCCTGCGCCCGACAACGAGCAAATGGTGGAGGAGTATGAGGATGACGATGAGGATTGGTTGTCAAAGCCTGCTCCAGCCGCCGACCAGCAAATGGTGGAAGCAGAGAATGAGGATGCAGAGGAGAATAGGTGGTCGTTCATCGTAAAGCCTGTGATGGAAGTCGTTTCTCACGTACAAAGCGAAGCCGGAGGATAGGTGATCGTTCAAGTTTTGTAATTGCAGTTGTAATGTACTGAAATATCTTTTGTTTACTGACGATAGTTGCAATGTAGTGCATCCGATATGTGGATGCTACCTCATGTACTGAAATCCCTTTTGTTTACACTCGATTGTTGCAACGTTGTGGATCCGATATGTGTATGCTACCTCATGTACTGAAATTCATAATTTGCAAGCTAAAAATTAAGCAAAAACACTCTGAAAATTATCGCACTTGCTTCACAAAAAAGTCATCATGGGTACTTGGAAAAAGGTAAAGTTACTTTTTTAACAAAACCTGCAAACTTTTTTTTTGAATTATTGATCACAATTATACCACCCTTCTCAGTGCTAAACACGGTCACGTTATCATGTATGATGCCATGAAGATGTCAATGGGCATGGTCATATGAGAGAGACCATTTTGTGATAATTTTTTTAAGTTTATGATATTGTCAGTTTATCATTTTCCCCACAAGCTAGTGTGCATAAAAGGCCCCCTGATACGTCTCCAACGTATCTGTAATTTTTTATTGTTCCATGCTATTATATTACCTGTTTTGGATGTTTATAGGCTTTACTTTACACTTTTATATCATTTTTGGGACTAGCCTACTAAACGGAGGTCCAGCCCGAATTGCTGTTTTTTTGCCTATTTCAGTATATCGAAGGAAAGGAATATCAAACGGAGTCCAAACGGAATGAAACCTTCGGGAGCGATCTTTTTGGAACAAACGCAATCCAGGAGACTTGGAGTGGACGTCAAGAAGCAGCGGAGGCGGCCACAAGGGTGGCCTGCGCGCCCAGTAGGGGTGGGCATGCCCCTGCCTCGTGGGCCCCTCGTGGCTCCCCTGACTAACTTCCTTCGCCTATATATATCTTCGTACACCAAAACCATCGAGGAGCACCACGAAAAACCATTTCCACCACCGCAACCTTCTGTATCCGCGAGATCCCATCTTGGAGCCTTCGTCGGCGCTCCGCTGGAGGGGGAATCGACCATGGAGGGCCTCTCCATCACCACCAAGGCCTCTCCGATGAGTTGTTAGTAGTTTACCACAGACCTTTGGGTCCATAGTTATTAGCTAGATGGCTTCTTCTCTCTCTTTGATTCTCAATACAAAGTTCTCCTTCCTCTTCTTGGAGATATATTCGATGTAACTCTTTTTGCGGTGTGTTTGTCGAGATCCGATGAATTGTGGGTTTATGATCAAGTTTATCTATGAGAAATATTTGAATCTCCTCTGAATTCTTTTATGTATGATTGGTTATCTTTGTAAGTCTCTTCGAATTATCAGTTTGGTTTGGCCTACTAGATTGATCTTTCTTGCCATGGGAGAAGTGCTTAGCTTTGGGTTCAATCTTGCGGTGCTCGATCCCAGTGACAGTAAGGGAAACGACACGTATTGTATTGTTGCCATCGAGGATAAAAGGATGGGGTTTATATCATATTGCATGAGTTTATACCTCTACATCATGTCAACTTGCTTAATGTGTTACTCTGTTCTTATGAACTTAATACTCTAGATGCAGGTAGGAGTCGGTCGATGTGTGGAGTAATAGTAGTAGATGCAGGCAGGAGTCGGTCTACTTGTTGCGGACGTGATGCCTATATACATGATCATGCCTAGATAATCTCATAACTATGCACTTTTCTATCAATTGCTCGACAGTAATTTGTTCACCCACCGTAATAATTATGCTATCTTGAGAGAAGCCACTAGTGAAACCTATGGCCCCGGGTCTATATTTTATCTTATAAGTTTTCCATCTACTTTTATGTGCATTTTTTACCTTCCAATCTATATCATAAAAATACCAAAAATATTTATCTTATCATATTATCTCTATCAGATCTCACGTTCGCAAGTTACCGTGAAGGGACTGAAAACCCCTTTATCGCATTGGTTGTGAGGTTCTTGTTTGTTTGTGTAGGTGTGTGGGACTTTTGAGGAGCCTCCTACTGGATTGATACCTTGGTTCTCAAAACTGAGGGAAATACTTACGCTACTTTGCTGCATCACCCTTTCCTCTTCAAGGAAAAAACCAACGCATGCTCAAGAGGTAGCAAGAAGGATTTCTGGCGCCATTGCCAGGGAGGTCTTCGCTCAAGTCAAGACATACCAAGTACCCATCACAAACTCATCTCCGTCGCATTTACATTATTTGCCATTTGCCTCTCGTTTTCCTCTCCCCCACTTCACCTTTGCCATTTTATTCACCCTCTCTTTTTCCATTCTCCTCTCTCTTTCACTTGCCTTTTTGTGTGCTCGTGTGTTAGTTGTTTATCTCGTTATCATGGCTAGTCCTCCTATCATCATCAATACTCCTGATCATGAAGTTCTTAATTTTAAACAAAGGGAGGGAGAAAATCTAAAATATGCTTGGCATAGAATTTGCAATGCTCAAAATATATCTAATAGGAAGCAATCCACTTCCGTTCTTCTTCACAATTTTTATGTAGGCATTACCCCTTGGAATAGATACATTCTTGATACCATTACCGGAGGGAATTTTTTGGGTAGCCATACTTTTGACGCTTACAGTGCCATGACAGATTTATTTGGTCTACCGCCTCTTTTGGTTAACGAAAAAGTTTTAACTTTAGAACATGTGATGCAAAGGCTTGAAATTATTGAAAATAAAGTTGCTACTGTCGAGTTAATTGAAAATTTGGATAAAAAGATCCACAACCAAATTACTCAATATGGATCTAAGGTTGGAGTTATTTTGAAAAGTTTTAAAGAAAAGGAACCCATAGTTAACGAAAGGATAGATCAAGATTCCACAAGAATCGGTAGGCTTGAGGACATTATTACTAATTTAGGGTCTGCCTTTTCATCTATGAAAAATACTCCAACTCCTCCTACAAAAATTGCTAAATTGATGTATGTCCCTAAAAATAAGGGCGAATCTTCTAGTAAGGAAAATGTGGATCTTAAATCAATAAGCGTTCATTCCAATTTCTTTGCTCTTATTAAGGAACCTTGTGCTACAAATGAATATCTTGATTTTTTGCCTAAGAGTTTGATCATTACCAAAAAGAAAGAAACTTCTATGGGTTACAAGTGTCTATTGAAGAATTGACTGCCAAAGATGGCAATACTTAGATCTATTCTCGCTTTTATGCCTAGCTAGGGGCGTTAAACGATAGCACTTGTTGGGAGGCAACCCAATTTTATTTTTGTTCCTTGCTTTTCATTCCGTTTAGCAATAAATAATTTATTTAGTCTCTGGTTAGATGTGTTTTCATGTTTTAATTAGTGTTTGTGCCAAGTAGAACCTATAGGATAACCTTGGGTGAAAGTTAATTTGATTCTGCTGAAAAAACAGAAACTTTGCATGCACAAGAAAAAATTCAATAAATCACAGAAACGTGCTTTTGCGTTGATTATTTTTGCTGTAGATCAGTAGAAAAATTACCTAGGACTTCCTATTTTTGTAGGATTTTTGGAGTTCCAGAAGTATTCGAAAGCTACAAATTGCTACAGACTGTTCTGTTTTTGATAGATTCTGTTTTTCGTGTGTTGTTTGCTTATTTGATGCATCTATGG
>NC_041387.1:523953716-524000354 GCF_002162155.2 Triticum dicoccoides | reverse complement strand
GGGTATGAACCATAGAGAAGTTGGAATACAGTAGGTTTAACACCAATATAAATAAATAATGAGTTCATTATAGTACCTTATGTGGTGGTTTTTCTTTCTTGCACTAATAGAGCTTATGAGATTTCCTGTTGAGTTTTGTGTTGTGAAGTTTTCAAGTTTTGGGTAAAGATTTGATGGACTATGGAATAAGGAGTGGCAAAAGCCCGAGCTTGGAGATGCCCATGGCACCCCAAGGTAATATCCAAGTACAACCAAAAGCCTAAGCTTGGGGATGCCCCAGAAGGCATCCCCTCTTTCGTCTTCGTCTATCGGTAACTTTACTTGGAGCTATATTTTTATTTACCACATGATATGTGTTTTGCTTGGAGCGTCTTGTATGATATGAGTCTTTTCTTTTTAGTTTACCACAATCATCCTTGCTATACACACCTTTTGGGAGAGACTCACATGATTTGGAATTTATTAGAATACTCTATGTGCTCCACTTATATCTTTTGAGCTATGAAGTTTTGCTCTAGTGCTTCACTTATATCTTTTTAGAGCACGGTGGTGGTTTTATTTTGTAGAAATTATTGATCTCTCATGCTTGACTTATATTATTTTGAGAGTCTTTTAGAACTGCATGGTATTTGCTATGGTTATAAAATTGGTCCTAGAATGGTGGGCATCCAAGTTGGGTATAATAAAAACTATCATAGGAAGTGAATTGAATACTATGATCAAGTTGATGCTTAATAATTGTTTTGAGATATGAAGGTGGTAATATTAGAGTCATGCTAGTTGATGTAATTGTGAATTTAAGAAATACTTGTGTTGAGGTTTGCAAGTCCCGTAGCATGCACGTATCGTAACCGTTGTGTGACAAATTTGAAGCATGAGGTGTTCTTTGATTGTCAACCTTATGAGTGGCAGTCGGGGACGAGCGATGGTATTTTACTACCAATCTATCCCCCTAGGAGCATGCGTGTAGTGCTTGGTTTTTGATGACTTGTAGAAATTTGCAATAAGTATGTGAGTTCTTTATGATTAAAGTTGAGTCCATGGATTATACGCACTCTTACCTTACCATCATTGCTAGCCTCTACGGTACCGTGCATTGACCTTTCGCACCTTAAGAGTTGGTGCAAACTTCGTCGGTGCATCCAAACCCCGTGATACGATACGCTCTATCACACATAAACCTCCTTATATCTTCCTCAAAACAGCCACCATACCTAACTATTATGGCATTCCATAGCCATTCCGAGATATATTGCCATGCAACTTTCCACCATTCCTTTTATTATGACACGCTTCATCATTGTGATATTGCTTTTTGCATGATCATGTAGTTGACACCGTATTTGTGGCAAAACCATCATGCATAATTTTTTATACATGTCACTCTTGAGTCATCACATATCCTGGTACACCGCCGGAGGCATTCATATAGAGTCATACTATGTTCTAGTATCGAGTTGTAATTCATGAGTTGTAATTAAATATAAGTGTGATGATCATCATTTTTAGAGCATTGTCCCTAATAAAAAAAGGCCCAAAAAAAGGCCCCCAAAAAAGAGGGACAATTCTACTATCTTTTTCCACACTTGTGCTCAAAATAACACCATGGTCTTTATGATAGAAAGTCTTCTATGTTGTCATTTTCATTTACTAAGTGGGAATTTTTCATTATAGAACTTGGCTTGTATATTCCAACGATGGGCTTCCTCAAAATGCCCTAGGTCTTCATGAGCAAGCAAGTTGGATGCACACCTACTTAGTTTCTTCTATTGAGCTTTCATACATTTATAGCTCTAGTGCATCCGTTGCATGGCAATCCCTACTCCTCGCATTGACATCAATTGATGGGCATCTCCCTAGCCCATTGATTAGCCGCGTTGATGTGATACTTTCTCCCTTTTTTTGTCTTCTCCACATAAACCCTATCATTATATTCTATTCCACCCATAGTGCTATATCCATGGCTCACGCTCATGTATTGTGTGAAGGTTGAAAAAAGTTTGAGATTACTAAAGTATGAAACAATTGCTTGGCTCGTCATTGGGGTTGTGCATAATGAGAGCTTCTTGTGTAATGAAAATGAAGCATGACCAAACTATATGATTTTGTAGGGATGAACTTTCCTTTGCCATGTTATTTTGAGAAGACATGATTGTTTAGTTAGTATGCTTGCAGTATATTATCCTTTTGTCAGTATGAACTTTTATTTTGAATCATTTGTGTCTGAACATTCATGCCACAATAAAGAGAAATACATTGCATAATATGCTAGGTAGCATTCCACATCAAAAATTCTGTTTTTATCATTTACCTACTCGACGACGAGCATGAATTAAACTTGGGGATGCTTGATACGTCTCCAACGTATCTATAATTTTTGATTGTTCCATGCTATTATATTACCTGTTTTGGATGTTTATGGGCTTTACTTTGCACTTTTATGTCATTTTTGGGACTAACCTACTAACCGGAGGCCCAACCCAAATTGTTGTTTTTTTTGCGAATTTCAGTATATCGAAGGAAAGGAATATCAAACGGAGTCCAAACGGAATGAAACCTTCGGGAGCGATCTTTGTGGAACAAATGCAATCTAGGAGACTTGGAGTGGACGTCAAGAAGCAGCCGAGGCAGCCACAAGGGTGGCCGGCGTGCCCAGTAAGGGTGGGCACGCCCCCCTGCCTCGTGGGCCCCTCGTGGCTCCCCTGACCGACTTCCTTCGCCTATATATATCTTTGTACCCCGAAACCATCGAGGAGCACCACGAAAAACTATTTCCACCGCCGCAACCTTCTGTATCCGCGAGATCCCATCTTGGAGCCTTCGTCGGCGCTCCGCCGGAGGGGGAATCGACCATGGAGGGCCTCTCCATCACCACCAAGGCTTGTCCGATGAGTTGTGAGTAATTTACCATAGACCTTCGGGTCCATAGTTATTAGCTAGATGGCTTCTTCTCTCTCTTTGATTCTCAATACAAAGTTCTCCTCCCTCTTCTTGGAGATCTATTCGATGTAACTCTTTTTGCGGTGTGTTTGTCGAGATATGATGAATTGTGGGTTTATGATCAAGTTTATCTATGAGAAATATTTGACTCTCCTCTGGATTCTTTTATGTATGATTGGTTATCTTTGCAAGTCTCTTTGAATTATCAGTTTGGTTTGGCCTACTAGATTGATCTTTCTTGCCATGGGAGAAGTGCTTAGCTTTGGGTTCAATCTTGCGGTGCTCGATCCCAGTGACAGTAAGGGAACGACACGTATTGTATTGTTGCCATTGAGGATAAAAAGATGGGGTTTATATCATATTGCATGAGTTTATCCCTCTACATCATGTCATCTTGCTTAATGCGTTACTCTGTTCTTATGAACTTAATACTCTAGCTGCAGGCAGGAGTCAGTCGATGTGTGGAGTAATAGTAGTAGATGCAAGCAGGAGTCAGTCTACTTATTGCGGACATGATGCCTATATACATGATCATGCCTAGATAATCTCATAACTATGCACTTTTCTATCAATTGCTCGACGGTAATTTGTTCACCCACCGTAATAATTATGCTATCTTGAGAGAAAAAGCCACTAGTGAAACCTATGGCCCCCGGGTCTATCTTTTATCTTATAAGTTTTCCATCTACTTTTATTTGCATCTTTTACCTTCGAATCTATATCATAAAAATACCAAAAATATTTATCTTATCATATTATCTCTATCAGATCTCACTTTTGCAAGTTACCGTGAAGGGATTGACAACCCTTTATCGCGTTGGTTGCGAGGTTCTTGTTTGTTTGTGTAGGTGAGTGGGACTTTTGAGGAGCCTCCTACTGGATTTATACCTTGGTTCTCAAAACTGAGGGAAATACTTACGCTACTTTGCTGCATCACCCTTTCCTCTTCAAGGTAGAAACCAACACATGCTCAAGAGGTAGCACCCCCATGCAAAAGGATTACAATTTTTTAGACTTTTTTTTCCTTTCTATAATCTCTTTCAGATTGTTGTCAAAATTGTATGGATGACTAATCATATAAAGTGGTTTGTAATTTGACATTTCTTTGTGGCTATTGCCTACATTCTGAATGTGCAAGCCAAAAAATATTTTCCAGAATTTATAGGACCAAATTAAAGCATACTTGTAATTCAAATTTGAATTACTTGATATAATCGCTATAAATTCAATAAATCAATGAAATATAGCAGAGACACTCTGAAATTCATGAAAATTTGGCAGTTGGAATCACATGTGGTCTACTTTAGGTGAAAATTGAAAGGGCACAGTTCATAATCTTATTTCTGGCACTTACTTCACAAAAAAGTCATCTTGGGCACTAGGAAAAGGAAAAAGAAATTTTATTTGTGCTATTTCCAGTTTATCATTTCCCCCCACAAGCTAGTGCACATAAAAGGCTCCCATGCGAAAGTATTTCAATTTTCTAGGCCTTTTGCATTTTCTATAATTTCTTTTATATTGTTGTCAAAATTGCATGGATGATTAATCATATAAAGTGGTTTGGAATTTGACATTTCTTTATGGCTACCGCCTACATTCCTAAAGTGCAAGCTATAAATTATTTCCACAATTTATAGGACCAAACTAGAGCACACTTGTAGTTCAAATTTGAATTACTTGATGTAAATCGCTAGAAATTCAATAAATCAATGAAATATAGCAAAAACACTATGAAATCTGTGACAATTTGGCAGTTGGAATCCCATGTGATCTACTTTAGGTGAAAATTGAAAGGGCACAATTTATAATCTTATATCTGACACTTGCTTGAAAAAAATTCATCTTGAGCACTAGAAAATGGAAAAATAAATTTGTATTTGTGGTATTGTCAGTTTATCATCTTTTCCCCACAAGCTAGTGCACATAAAAGGCTCCCATTCAAAAGGATTACAATTTTGAGGCTTTTTGCATTTTCTATAATTTCTTTCGTATTGTTGTTAAAATTGCATGAATGACTAATCATACAAAGTGGTTTGGAATTTGGCCTTTCTTTGTGGCTACTACCTACTAAAGGAAATATGCCCTAGAGGAAATAATAAAGTTGTTATTTTATATTTCCTTATTCATAATAAAGGTTTATTATTCATGCTAGAATTATATTGATCGGAAACTTAAATACATGTGTGAATACATAAACAAATACCGTATCCCTAGTATGCCTCTACTAGACTAGCTCATTGATCAAAGATGGTTAAGGTTTCCTAACCATGGACATGTGTTGTCATTTGATAACGGGATCACATCATTAGGAGAATGATGTGATGGACAAGACCCATCTGTTAGCTTCGCATATTGATCGTTTAGTTTATTGCTATTGCTTTCTTGATAACAAATACATATTCCTTCGACTATGAGATTATGCAACTCCCGGATATTGGAGGAATACCTTGTGTGCTATCAAATGCCACAATGTAACTAGGTGATCATAAAGATGCTCTACAGGTATCTCCGAAGGTGTTTGTGGAGTTGGCATAGATCGAGGTTAGGATTTGTCACTCCGAGTATCGGAGAGGTATCTCTGGGCCCTCTCGATAGTACACATCATAAGAAGCCTTGCAAGCAAAGTCACTAAGGAGTTAGTTGCAATATTATGTATTACAGAACGAGTAAAGAGACTTGCCGGTAATGAGATTGAACTAGGTATGAAGATACCGACGATCGAATCTCGGGCAAGTAACATACCGATGGACAAAGGGAATTACATATGTTGTCATAAGGTTCGACTTATAAAGATCTTCATAGAATATGTAGGAGCCAATATGGGCATCCAGGTTCCGCTATTGGTTATTGACCAGAGAGGTGCCTCCTTCATATCTACATAGTTCTCTAACCCATAGGGTTAGCGCGCTTAACGTTCGTTGACGATATAGTGTTATATGAGTTATATGATTTAGTGACCGAATGTTGCTCGGAGTCCCGGATGAGATCACGAACATGACGAGGAGCTCCGGAATGGTCCATACGTAAAGATTTATATATAGGACAATGATATTCAGACACCGGAAGAGTTTCAGAGTGCACCGGGTAGTCATCGGATCACCGGATGGGGTTTCGGGCACCCTCGGAAAGTATATGGGCCATATGGGCCAAAAGAGGAGAGTACACCAGCCCACAAGGGGCTGGCGTGCCCCTCCTATGGCAGCCGGCCTAGGGGAGGAAAGGAAAGGGGGGATTCGGCCTCCCTCTTTCTTTCTTCCCCCTTTCCTTTCTCCCGAAAGCAAATATGGAAGGGGGCGCGGTCAAGGGAAGGAGCCCAAGTAGGATTCGGTCCTACTCGGTTACGGAGTCCTGGATTAGGGGGTCCTCGGACAGACGGACTATATACATTGGCCGGACTGTTGGGCTATGAAGATACAAGATAGAAGACTTCGTCCCGTGTCCGGGTGGGACTCTCCTTTGCGTGGAAGGCAAGCTTGGCAATTCAGATATGTAGATTTGCTTCCCTGTGACCGACTCTGTGTAACCCTAGCCCCTTCCGGTGTCTATATAAACCGGAGGGTTTAGTCCGTAGGACAAGAACAACAATCATAATCATAGGCTAGCTTCTAGGGTTAGCCTCCTCGATCTCATGGTAGATCAACTCTTGTAATACTCATATCATCAAGATCAATCAAGCAGGAAGTAGGGTATTACCTCCATAGAGAGGGCCAGAACCTGGGTAAACATCGTGTCCCCCACCTCCTGTTACCATTAGCCTTAGACGCATAATTCGGGACCCCCTACCTTAGATCCGCCAGTTTTGGCACCGACACTCGGGGCGCCTCCTAGCTGCTCCCTGATGTCTGCTAGAACTACGTCGGTATTTCCCCAAAGAGGAAGGGATGATGCAGTATAGCGACGGTAGATATTTCCCTAAATGATGAGACCAAGGTTATTGAACCAGTAGGAGAACCTCCTCACACCACGTAAACAACACATGCACACAAATAACAAATACTCGCAACCCAACATGTTAAAGGGGTTGTCAATCCCTTACGGGTACGGTGCCTCAAGATAGGAAAATAACATGAGGTAAAAGTGGTAGATAGGATAAATAGATTTCGGAACAAATAAATTGCAGCAAGGTATTTTTGTATTTTTGGTTTAATATATCTGAAAATAAATGCAAAGGAAAATAGGTCGCAAAGGCAAATATGATGAAAAGAGATCTGGGGGCCGTAGGTTTCACTAGTGGCTTCTCTCGAGAAAAATAGCAAACGGTGGGCGTAAGTGCATCTAGTGCCACCCCTAGTTGGTTGAGGGTCTAATGTGTTGTGAGAATTGCAGGATAACACAGGTAGTGTCCTTTATTGATTCGGTTTACCTACCAGAGATGACCCCTAAAAATGTGTGAAGACATTAAAGACAATGGTTGTTCATGAAGACATTCACGACGAAGATTATGACACGTGAAGATATTCACTTGAAAACTATGGAGTGCGAAGACATAGTTGTTTTGTAGTTTCCTTTCTTCTTTATTGAGTCATAGGAACCACCGTACTGTTAAGTGGGGTCCAAGTGAACAAAGTCAGAGTGACTGAAGTGATGCTCAACAAAAACCTATGTCTTCAAGCGAAGACAATGAGAGAAAACCTTATCCAGAGCTGGATGAGTCATTTTTTCTTGTAGCCCCAGCCAAGCTGCCGCGTGTGTTTGAAATTTGACCATTGGACACATGTCATTTCCTTAGTGACCCAGGGTAATTTCGGACATATCAGGTCGGGTTGCCTCCTGGCTATAAATAGGCCACCCCCTACACCATAAATTGGTGGCTGCTTAGAGTTAGTGCACGGCTTTTCTCGTTTGAGAGCAACCCACCTCCGAAGCATTTGAGAGAGAGAGAGAGATCCTTGCATGGACAAAGCCTAAAACACCCAGAGCCAAAGAGTATTAGGCGTCACTGAAGTCTTTCCATCCGCGTGATCTAAAGACTTGTTACACTTGAGGACTGTGAATCCTCCAGCCGGTTAGGCTTCGCGTTCTGAGCATCCAAGAGTCATTGTGGATTACCAGTGAACAAAGTCTGTGAAGGTTTGGAGCTACCTCGAAGACTTACCAGAGTGATTGAGTGAGGACTAGGTGTCCTTAGCTCAAGGGGAATAAGGTGAAGACATAGTCTTCTGAGTTCAATCTCATCCTCCCTAACCAGACATACAGTTGTCACAGCAACTGGAACTGGTCTACCAAATCCCCGTCTTCGCCAAGCAACTAGTTCTATCCCCTTCTCTCCTTACTTTACAGTTTGTCTTCATGAAGTCATTGCTTGCCTGCCTGATTCATTTGACTTTGTTCTGTGAAGACTTATATCTGTTTTGCTTCGTATTATCTTCTATTTTGGTCATGTCTACCTAGTCGCAGTTAGTCTTCGTGCTTTCACTATATTGTATGCTTGACTAATGTTTGCCTAGTATAGTCTTCATTCCACTGCTTACTATGTAGGCTCAGTTTACCTGTTTGTATTCAAAGCCGCTGTGTTTTGAAGACTTTCATAAAAATCGCCTATTCACCCCCCTCTAGTCGATAACTAGCACTTTCAATTGGTATCAGAGCAAGGTACTCCCTTGTTCTGTGTGATGCAGTTTAACCACCTGCAGTTTTAGCTATGTCGACTGCAGGAATAATCAAAGTCTCCGCTTCATGCCATGTATTTGATGGCACTGACTACCCCTACTAGAAGAACAAGATGTGCATGCATCTTGAATCCATTGATGTTGATCTCTGGTATGTCGTCAAGACTGGTGTTCCCAAAGTCGGTGAAGGCGTCACCCCTGCTGATGTCAAGAGATTTACTAAATTGTACTCAACAGCCAAGAACATCATCTGTGGTCATCTGACCAAAGGGCAGTATGGCCGTGTGAGTGCACTGGAAACTACAAAGCTGGTCTGGGACTGGCTATCCAAGGTCAATGAAGGCGTTTCAACTCAGAGAGACTCAAGAATCGATGTTCTTCGCAATCTCTTCAAATGCTTCAAGAGAAATGACAATGAAAATTTCCAGCTCATGTTCGATCGCTTGACTGATATCACCAATGAGCTGCATGCACTCGGCGCCACTGAGATCACCAAGCATGAGATCATAAAGAAGATTTTGAGATCACTCATAGCTCATTTTACACCTTAGCCCTGATGATTCAAGAACGTCCTGATCTCGATCCGTCTGACATACTTGAGAGGCTCAACACACATGAGTTCCAGCTATCTGAGAAGCGTGATATCTATGGACCCAACTATGGCCGAACCCGTGCTTTGAAGGCCAAAGTTGTTTTCTCATCTGAAGAAGAATCTGACTGTAGCTCTGGTGATCCTGAAGAGCTTGGAAAAGAGCTTGCAATGCTTGTGAGGAAGTTTCATAAGTTCTCCAAGAAGAATCAGTTCAGCAAGTCTTCAAGATCTAGCTCCAAGAACGACGAGGCTTCATCACGTGACTACAAGAAGAGGATTTGCCACAAATGCAAGAAGACAGGCCACTACATCTCCGAGTGTCCTCAGTGGGATAAGGAATCAACAAAGAAGAAGAAGAAGAAGAGCAAGGAATATGATTCTGATGACAAGAAGAAGAAGAAATCTTCAAAGTATTCTTCAAAGTCTTCGTCAAAGTCTTCATGTCACAAGAAGACCTCATCAAGCAAGGCTCATGCATTTATTGGCAAGGAAATGGATTCAAAGGAGGAGTCTGCCTCTGAGGAGGCGGAGGTGGAGTCTCAGGAGGAGTCTGACTCAGGTGTGGCAAGCCTAGCTCTGGCATCTGTGTTCGTCGCCAAGTCAATCTTTAACACTGAAGACAATGGTCGCAACGTTGAAGCCAAGGTTGATGATGATGATGATGATGAATCTGCTCCAATCTACTGCTTCATGGCACGTGGTGCCAAGGTAACTTCACGCGACGCCTATTTCCAAACCTCTAGTGAAGATGACTCTGAATATGAATCCAAACCTAGCTACAAGACACTTGCTAAAATTGCAACTAAGCAACAAACTACTATGGAACATATTCAAAAGTTGCTAGACAAAAGCGATGACCTGTTGGACGCGGAAATGAATCAAACTCAGACCTTAATCGAAGACAATAAAAGTCTTCGTGTTAAGTACAAAGATCTTGAAAGTCATCATGAAACTCTCTCAGCCTCTCATGAGAAGCTTTCCTACGATTATCCTCAAAGGAAGCAGGATCTAGAGAAACTAGGAGCGTCACATGAAGATCTTCAAAAAGAGGACGATTCACTACTCGCCCAACAGATCAGTACCGCTCAAGTAGAATTTGTTCCACCATGCTTAAAGTGTCTTGAGCGCGATAATGTTGTCTCTGTTGCTGAATGTTCTATTGCATTTGATGTTACAATATCTTCAACTGCTGATGTGGTAACTAACCCCTCTAATGAGGATACCACTACTATTGTTGATGAGAATGCTAGGTTGAAGACATTGCTTGAGATTGGCATGTACAAAAGTCTCAAAGGGCATCAAACCATGTGTGATGTCCTCAAGAAACAGATTCTGAACCGAAACCCTAGGAAAGAGGGTGTTGGGTTCGAGAGGAAAATGAACGTTGATGGTTCATATTGGATGCTTGAGCAGTACCCCAAAACCACCTGGGTTGCTGCTAAGGATCCTTCAATTGACCCATCCACTTTATTTGGCTTCACTTGTGCTAATCCAACTGTCATTGATGAATCCTTTGGTGCAAATTATAAACTGCTTAAGAATCAGAATGGTGAAGTGTTTGCCAGGTACATTAGTACTAACTACAGGAACCGGTCACCTCAGAAGAAGATCTGGGTGCTCAAAATCTGTCTTGAGAAGCTTCCCATGAATGTCATCATGACACCACCTGGGAAGAAGACAAAACCCCCGACCAAAGCGTCATATGGTCCAAAGGCTTCATACAGACAGAGGACCAATCATTGTCACCCTAACGCCAATGTTTTGTAGGAGAACCGCTATGAGAGTCATGAATATGAGTGTGTTTCATCTAACCGCTATGTTCACAAAACTAAGAACTTTTCTGCATATTCTTATGAGTACTATTCTCCTCCTGCGAAGCTATTTGCCAGGGCTCCCAAGCCAAAGTTCTCAGATGCTGCACTTAGACTCATTGCTTCTAAGCCACCCCTGAAGACGTGGGTGGTTAAGAAGAATTAACTTCTCTTGCAGGGAAAGGTCTCCAGTCGAAAAGCAAAATCTTCTGACGACAATGCTGGAGACCTAAAACATCTTGTGGGACGCAAGATAAAATGCTCCAATGGTCTTATCATGTATTTCGTCCCAGGGTTCCTTGATGAGTATCCTATCATGCCTAACCACAATCTAAAGTTTCATAATATGCTTTTCGCTACATGTTTCTACTTCACAATACTCTTGGTGAAGCCTATCCCGCTAACTGCACTATAGGGTACAACTCTAAAAGCCACTGAATGGTCATGGACATCGGCTGCACCAATCACATGAATGGTGATCAAACTCTTCTTATGGATTCAACCCTACGTCCATCTACTCAGAGCCATATCACATTCGCTAACACTAGTAAAAGCAAGGCATTGGGTCTTGGTAGAGTTGCTATCTCAAAGGATCAGCACATGGATAAAGTGATGCTTGTTGAATCCCTTGGATACAACTTAATGTCTATGTCAATGCTCTGTGATCTGAACATGATTGTGATATTTGGAAAATATCATTGTCTTGTGCTAGTGGAATCTGACAAATCTCTAGTCTTCGAAGGCTATCATAGAGGTGATCTGTATATGGTAGATTTCTCAGCAGGACCACAGCTTGCCGTATGTATTCTAGCAAAGGCTTCAGAATGCTGGCTATGACATCGACGTCTAGGACATGCGGGCATGAAGAACCTGTACACTCTCGCAAAGAAGAAGCACATCATTGGCATCGAGGGCGTCAAGTTCAAGAAGGATCGTCTATGTGGTGCCTGTGAAGCTGAAAACATGACTAGAGCCAAGCATCCCTCGAAGACAATCATGAATACCTCACGCCCCTTCGAGCTGCTTCACATGGATCTATTTGGCCCTACTCACTACTCTACTCTTACTACTACTGCACATCTCTGTGGCTTCGTTATTATTGATGATTACTCAAGATACACCTGGGTGCACATAATTCTCTATAAGACTAAAGTGCAGGATGTCTTCAGACGCTTCGCAAATCGGGCCATGACGAATTATGGCATCAAGATCAAGCACATGTGTAGTGACAATGGCACTGAGTTCAAGAACGCTGGCCTCAACATTTATCTTGATACCATGGGCATCACACATGAGTTCTCTACTCCTTACACACCTCAGCAGGATGGCATCATGGAGCCCAAGAACAGAACACTCATTGAGATGGCACGAATGATGCTCAATGAGTACAAGACTCCAAGAAAATTTTGGCCTGAAGCCATTGATACTGCATGCCACATCACCAACAGATGATATCTTCACAAGTTCTTCAAGAAGACATCTTATGAACTTCTGACTGGTAAGAAGCCAAACGTCAGTTACTTCAAAGTCTTTGGTGCTAGGTGTTGGATCAAGGATCCACATCACACGTCTAAATTCGCACCGAAAGCACATAAAGCTTTTATGCTTGGTTACGGAAAGGACTCGCACACCTACAGAGTCTTCAACCTCTTTCACTATAAAGTGGTTGAAACTGTAGATGTGCGGTTCGATGAGACTAATGGCTCGCAAAGAGAGCACCTACCAAATGTGCTAGATGAAGCTACACCAAGTGAAGCTATCAAGCTGATGGGTACTGGAGAAATCATACCCTCCGAGGAACAGGCTGAGGATGACATCATCATTTCTGCACCTAATCAACCTGAAGACAATGCTCAATTCAAAGCCAATGCTGAAGACAATAGTCAGTCAGATCAAAATCTTCGTCCAGCTCATCCTCAAGTAGCAAATGAAGTCCAGATTGAGAAGATCATTGATAGCATCAATGCTCCTGGCCCTCTCAATCGATCAAGAGCTACACAACTAGCAAACTTCTGTGGTCACTTTGCTTTTGTCTCCATATCTAAGCCCAAGAAAGTCGAAGCAGCCTTCATGGAACCTGAATGGATTCAAGCTATGCAAGAAGAGCTTCAATAGTTTGAGCTGAATAACGTATGGGAGCTTGACAAATGTCCTGATCATCGCAAGCACAATGTCATTGGCACGAAATGGATCTATCGCAACAAGCAAGATGAACTTGGACAATTTGTCAGAAACAAAGCTCCCCTCGTTTCTCAAGGGTACACACAAGTGGAAGGAATCGACTTCGGTGAAACCTTTGCTCCTGTGGCTAGGCTTGAAGCCATTCGCATACTGCTGGCCTATGCTAACCATCACAACATTCTTCTATGCCAAATGGATGTGAAGAGTGCCTTTCTCAACGGCAAAATCGAAGAAGAAGTGTATGTCGCTCAACTGCCTAGTTTTGAAGATCCTAGGCATCCTGATATGGTGTACAAGCTCAACAAGGCACTGTATGGCCTCAAACAAGGACCTCGCGCTTGGTATGACACACTCAAGGAATTCCTAAAGAGCAAAGGCTTCAAACCTGGTTCACTAGATCCCACTCTCTTCACGAAGACATATGATGGTGAACTGTTTGTGTGTCAAATATATGTGGATGACATCATCTTCGGCTGCACGGATAAGAGATAAAGTGACGACTTTGGATACATGATGCAAGAGCAATATCATATGTCCATGATGGGGGAGCTGAAATTGTTCCTTGGTCTTCAAATCCATCAACAACGCAATGACATCTTCATATCGCAAGAAAAGTACCTCAAGGATTTCCTGAAAAAGTTTGGAACGCAAGACTGCAAAGGGTACACGATGCCAATGCCAACCAAAAGTCATCTCAACCCTAACGACAGTGGCAAAGAGTATGATCAAAATGTATACTACTCCATGATTGGATCTTTGCTTTATTTATGTGCATCTAGGCCTGATATTATGCTTAGCGTTTGCATGTGTGCCCGATTCCATGCGGCACCAAAGGAGTCGCATCACCCTGCGGTGAAGTAAATACTTTGATATTTGGCTCACACCCCGACACTAGGATTATGGTATCCAAAGGGCTCAACATTTGATCTAGTTGGATATTCTGATGCTGATTATGCTGGTGAAAAGGTTGATCGCAAGTCCACTTCAGGAACGTGTCACTTTCTTGGACGATCTCTTGTCTGTTGGTCTTCAAAGAAGCAGAACTGTGTATCACTCTCCACTGCTGAATCTGAATACATTGCTATTGGATCGTGTTGTGCTCAGCTTCTCTGGATGAAGAAAACTCTCAAGGACTACAACATCAACACGAAGAATGTGCCACTCTTGTGTGATAATGAAAGCGCCATCAAGATTTCCAAGAATCCAGTTCAGCACTCAAAGATATAGCACATCGAGATTCGTCATCACTTTCTCAGAGATCATGTCAACAAGGAAGACATTGATATCATTCACGTCAACACTGAAGAGCAACTGGCAGATATATTCACTAAGCCCTTGGATGAGAAGAGGTTTTGCAAGATGCGGTGTGAGCTAAATATCTTAGAATCCTCAAATGTCTAGTGAATGGACACACATCCTAACGCTTATGCATGTTGATGACTTAGATGTGCAACACATGAAGTAACGTATATCTTCAATCAATGAAGACTTACCCTCTAAGTGTGAATACATTAATGTGGAATTTGACTTCGGAGCACCACGATAATTGTGCGCCATGTCTGGATCTAATACTTCCTATACGGCGGGTACTGCCACCACCACAATTTTTTGAAGATTTTCATTTGGCGTCATGATTGCATTATCTTTGCATTTGGATTGTCTTCAACATTGATTTATCTTCAATGTTATATATTCTGATCATGTCTACCTAGTTGCAGTTAGTCTTCGTGCTTTCACTGTATTGTATGCTTGACTAATGCTTGCCTAGTGTAGTCTTCATTCTGCTACTTACTATATAGGCTCAGTTTACCTGTTTGTCTTCAAAGCCGCCATGTTTTGAAGACTTCCATAAAAATCGCTTATTCACCCCCCACCTCTAGTCGATAACTAGCACTTTCAGTGGGAAAACAATTACTGCTGGGCAATTGATAGAACTTCAAATAATCACGACGATATCCAGGCAATGATCATTATATAGGCATCACGTCCAAGATTAGTGGACCGACTCCTGCTTGCATCTACTACTATTACTCCACACATTGACCACTATCCAGCATGCATCTAGTGTATTAAGTTCATGTAGAAATGGAGTAATGCAATAAGAACAATGACATGATGTGGACAAGATCTATCTAATGCAATAAGAAAAATGACATGATGTGGACAAGATCTATCTATGTAAAGATAGACCCTATCATTTTATCCTTAGTAGCAACGATACATATGTATCGGTTCCCCTTCTGTCACTGGGATCAATCACCGTAAGATCGAACCCTGAAAGTGCTAGTTACCGACTAGAGGGGCGGGGGTGAATAGGCGATTTTTATGGAAGTCTCCAAAACATGATGGCTTTGAAGATAAACAAGTAAACTAAACCTATATAGTAAGCAGCGGAATGAAGACTACACCAGGAAAGCATTAGTCAAGCATACAATACAGTGAAAGCACGAAGACTAGCTGCAACTAGGTAGACAGGATCAGAATGGAAGATAGTATGAAACCAAACAGATATAAGTCTTCACAATGAAGTCAAATGAATGAGGCAGGCAAGCAATGACTTCACAAAGAAAAACTGAAAAGTAAGGAGAGTAGGAGATAGAACCAGTTGCTTGGTGAAGACAAGGATTTGGTAGCCAGTTCCAGTTGTTGTGACAACTATATGTCTGGTTAGGGAGGCTGAGATTGAACTCAGAAGACCGTGTCTTCACCTTATTCCCCTTGAGCTAAGGACACCCAGTCCTCGCCCAATCACTCTGGTAAGTCTTCAAGGTAGACTTCCAAACCTTCACAGACTTCGTTCATCGACAATCCACAATGACTCTTGGATGCTTAGAACGCGATTCCTAACCGGCTGGAGGATTCACAGTCCTCAAGTATAACAAGTCTTCAAATCACGCGGACAGAAAGACTTCAGCGATTCCTAACACTCTTTGGCTCTGGGTGTTTTGGGCTTTGTCTTCGCAAGGATCTCTCTCTCAAATGCTTCGGAGGTGTCAATGTCCATGCCTCAAAATATGAAACGAGGTTGTGAAATGGTCTAGAATGCTAACAGGGCTAGGACATAACGCCTCGTCGAGAAAATTGCCTATGAACGTGGCTTATTTCATTTCAAACATTTTTGCCCTTATAGTTTAAGGCTGTCATTGTTTAATAAAGCCGAATACAACTGTTTTGCATGGAGGACTGCGTTGAAGTATTCGGAGAAGGAACCTGCCTTGTAATGTCGAAGACAATCTGCGCGCCGAACACATCGTCATTGAAGCCCGGTTCATGGGATACTAAGGGAGTCCTGGACTATGGGGTCCTTGAGGAGTCGTCCTATGTGACATGGGCCGGACTGATGGCCCGTGAAGATACAAGGTAGAAGGACGTGCATATAAGTAGTTTGCTTTTGAATGCAAATGCATCATGTCAGGTTTTGCTTTGTGGATGCCATCTCCAAGGTGTGAAGACAATTCATCATGCATATATGAAAGTAATGAAGATAATGACATGCATAATGAAAAATGGACGTCTGTAGAATGACTTCATGCGGAATTTATCATCGCATCCCAAAGTGGCAGCAAGAGTAGCAGACGACCATCAAGTTTAAGCGTTACAACTCAAAAGCCAAATAGTTTCAAAATGAGAGTTGTAAGAACTTAGCAAAAAGAAAGCAACCACCCATATGGACCCGCTTGAAGACTATCAACTCATATGCTTCTCCCCTTTTGTCGGTAATGACCAAAAATGATTGAAGACATATAGTATCTACTCGTTCCTAGCTGGAGTAAAAGATGGATCAGGGTCGTCGTTGGAGTCTGGTGGTGTAGACGGGCTTGACGCAGCATCATGATGCAATGAAGCTAATGCTGATGAAGTGGCATCATCTTCTTCATCGACGACTCTCGCAACAACAATTGCAGCCGAAAATGAGTACTCAGAATCTTCAATTGAAGGAGTGCGATGCCAACTTGCATTTGAGGAGGCCTGGAGTCAAATTTGAATTTCTCAGTGAAGCCATCCTCGCGAAGATCATCTTCAGAGCAGAGCAAGGTGAGGCTCTTCCAGAACCGCCTACAGGCTTCATGTGCAACAAATGAATACTTGGTGGCCAAGTTGCGAATTTTATTGACGTCCACCATGAGACTCTGCATCCGACACTTCAGCTAGTCATGATGCCTATTCTGCTTTTGATGTAAAGCCACCATAAGCTCACGGTCGTTAAGGACACGAGGACGCTTTTGAGCCTTTGAGCTATGTTGCATGCTGTGACTTCAGTATTTGCTCGGTGTGGTATGCGTAGGTTGCCAGCCAAAGGATATGCAGGAGTTGCAGCATTGGGCACATAAATACCTTCAATGGGCTGCGTGAAGCTCTGGAACTCAACATTCTAAAGGTGGAGTGGCTTCTTGGCAGGTGTCGGTGTCAAAACCGGCGGATCTCGGGTAGGGGGTCCCGAACTGTGCATCTAAGGCTAATGGTAACAGGAGGCGGGGGACACAATGTTTACTCAGGTTTGGGCCCTCTCGATGGAGGTAATACCCTACTTCCTGCTTGATTGATCTTGATGATATGAGTATTACAAGAGTTGATCTACCACGAGATCGTAGAGGCTAAACCCTAGAAGCTAGCCTATGATTATGATTGTTCTTGTCCTACAGACTAAACCCTCCGGTTTATATAGACACCAAAGGGGGCTAGGGTTACACAGAGTCGGTTACAGAGAAGGGGATCTACATATCCGAGTTGCCAAGCTTGCCTTCCATGCAAAGGAGAGTCCCACCCGGACACGGGACGAAGTCTTCAATCTTGTATCTTCATAGTCCAACAGTCCGGCATAAACATATAGTCCGGCTGTCCGAGGACCCCCTAATCCAGGACTCCCTCAGTAGCCCCTGAACCAGGCTTCAATGACGATGAGTCCGAGAGCAAATTGTCTTTGGCATTGCAAGGCGGGTTCTCCTCCGAATCTAGAGTACTTTTTGTAGCGAGTAGTGTCCGGCTCTGCAAAATAAATTCCACATACCACCATAGAGAGCACAATATTCCAAAAATCTAATCTGCTGACAACTTTTCATAGCGTGACATCATGCCGCGGCCCGGTTATTATGAACCATTTTCCCCAGCCTGCCACTACACGTATTGTGAGGCGGGTTTGTTGGCACATCTTGTCGAAGCAGAGATCGTGTTCCCCTTATCACGGGATTCTAAACAATACGGGCGTGGGTAACCCAACTACGCCTGTCAGTATGACTCCTCAACTTTAGGCAAGTTCCAAACTGTCACGCTGAGGATGCTTGATATTAACCCCCTTTATAGAGGGTCCAAGGCCTGTCCCTTTCTTTCCATGCTCGATCCTTCCCCCACCTCGAGTTCCAACACCCAAAGCTACGGCTTAAGCGCTTCAGACCTTCAATCATGTCCGGATCCAACCATCAAGGTCGGTCGATGGCCTCTTCTATCATAGGGGAGGACATCCAGAAGCTCAGGGAGGCCAGGTATCTGACTGCCAAAATCCCGCACAGACTGCCTGCTCAAGGGCAGGTCATCCCCACTCCCGAACCCAACGAGAGTGTCGTATTTGTTTCCCACTTCCTCCCAGGGCTAGGCTTTAGTCTTGATCCCTTTGTTAGAGGGCTCATGTTCTATTACAGGCTAGATTTCCACGATCTAGCTCCGAATTCCATCCTTCACATCTCGTCGTTTATCGTCGTGTGTGAAGCCTTCCTCCACATCACCCCACACTTCGGCCTATGGCTCAAGACCTTCAATACAAAGCCGAAGATGATCGATGGGCGACACGCGGAATGCAGAGGCGCTATAATAAGCAAAGGCGTCGATGCCCTATGGCCAAAGGGTTCCTTCCCGGAGGTTTCTGACTCATGGCAATAGGAGTGGTTCTATATCATAGCTCCCAGAGGCACAAAGCGGGCGGCCGCCCCTGCCTTCCGCTCGGGCCCTCCGCCTCAACTAGCGTCATGGGTCAACGGGGGGCTGGACTGGGGGCCAGCTAATGACGTACCGACATTGCAAAGCCGCATTCGGGATCTTCTCAAGAGGGATGTTAGTCTTGTCAAGGTAATGCAAGTAATGCTAGTTCGTCGGGTCCTGCCATGCCAACGTCGATTCCGTATGTGGGAGTTCAACCCAGAAGGACCGCAGACTATTCAACAATTCTTCGGCATGACGCTCGAAGGGATGTACATATTGTTCTTCGGATCACGAATAAAGTGTCCGGACACCACCAAGGACGCAGGTCTCAACTGCAACCATCCAGATACCCAAGTAAGTAATTCCGCGACCGAACATGCTGTCTTTGTATTTGACACAACATCAATCTGAAAAATTGCTCTCGGCCAGGACTGGATACGAAAGGCGGAGAGGATCAGGTGTTCGGCCCCTCTTTCCGCAGGCTCGCCGGATCCTGTACTAACCAGGATGCTTGAGCGCGCACCCTATCAAGTGCCATCAGGAGAAGCTGAAGGGAGGAATAGAGAAGCCGAGAGCGGGCTTAATACATTACACATCCGAACCGGGAGATTTAATGTCTCCATGAAGGAGGATAGTTGTTGAGGTGAATCTAAAATCCCCTCCCCCCACAGGAAGAAAAGGACCGCCTCCGAAGACTTGGAAGTGAAGGTTTCCAAACAAGGGAAGAAACCCTTGCCAGGGGGCCCTTCCCTAGAGTGTACTTACCGCACAATGCCCACAAACGGCCCAACCCTCCATCGAGCTGTAAGTGAATCAAAAGTACTTTGGAGAATATATCCCGCTTTATCCCTAAGAATAATAATCGAGACCTATCTCTTGCAGTCCAGCTCATAGCCCTTCTCAACAAAGTTCGTCTTCGGGGGATCTTCTTCTGGAGATGATGGAGAGTGAAACGCCTCCTCCTGCCTCCCCACCCCATGGGGCGGACGACCCCAAGGCGTCGTCACGGAGGATTTCTCCTGATCCGTCAAGGCCGGAAGTTAACGCTTCAGCCGCCCGAAGCCCGGAGTATTCGGCTCCCAAGGAGAGCAACAGGAAGAGTCTGGGATTGTCCGGCACACAGCCAGACACACTCACGGGCCTTCTGGAGCAAGCGGCTATCTTAGAGGCGCATCGTACCTTGATGGTTACAGTGTTTGAGAGGATTTCATCCGCCAAAAGCGGGTTGAATGAAGCTTTTACGAGCCTGCTCAAAGGCTTTGAGGTACGCAAAGTAATATGTATAATTTCGGCTGTACCGCACACACTAGGTGTGCTCCGTATAGATAGTAGCCCCTGAGACTCTGGTTGCCATCCCGAGGTGGAAAATAGATGATCATACTCCCAGATAATGATCGCGCTGCGTTATGTGCAGGCGGCTGAGGGTCCAGCGGCGGACCGGACTGCTAATTTCGCCGAACAGAGGCGACAGCTTGATGTGGCGGATGCCGACATCACTCTTGTGAACAAGCTACTTGACGAGGCACAGGGTATGTTTTTTAGGATTGTCAGCAAATATTAAGAGGAGCATGATGCTAGTATCTATAATATGTTGTGGCTGCAGATGGAGCTACTGCCGTGGAGACCCTTCGGGCGGAACTTGCCCTAGCCAAGGAACAAGCTAGGATGAGTGATGCGGCCGCCCTAAAGGTGGACGAAGAGTTAAGGGCCGAGCGGGCTGCTCATCACCAGAGCGAAGATAAAATAGCCAAGATGGCTTTTGAGCTGAAAGATGCTGCCGGCCGATATGAGCTCCTTGAAAAGGAAAGCCAAGCGAAAGCGGCTGACCTGAAGAAGGCCTTGGAAGCAACCAAGGAAACCCGCTCTGAAATTAGAGGGATAAGGGAGGAGCTTCATGAAGCCGGAGATATCACGGCTGGGAGGCCCTTTTTGTTGCAGATGAAGTTCGGAGATCCGAAGTATGCTCCTCTGGATCAGTTATGGAGTGCTGCAGACGCGTATGCGGACCTGGCAAAGAGTACTACTGATGCGACTGAGTTTTTCAAAGATCAAAAAGATCATGAGGTGGAAAGGTTGTTCTGGTCGCAGTTCAGTTCCCCAACGTGTCCGCTGCCGTTGAATGAAAAGATGGCCGCATGGGCCGAGCTCCATAGGTTGTCCTGGCTTGCTATGAGGTCTGTCGTGGATCATCTTTTGCCGAAGGGACCAAGGCCGGACAATTATTTTTGTTTAGTGCAACAATTCCTTGGCGCTGTGTCGTATATCGACGCTGTTAAGATGTCGGCGTGCATAGAGGGTGCGTAGATGGCTCTTTCCTATGTTAAAACATATTGGGCAGGGATGGAGGCCACCGGTATTGCAACCCGGGGTCCGGCGGGAGGCCAGGACCCGGCCGAGCACTATTTTGAACAAGTTCTAGAAGGCGCCCGTTTAATAGAGGCTCAATGCTCAAAGAGTACCGTGTTCGAGTGACATGTATCTCAATTGTAAGAACAATGCTATTTTGATTATGAATGTTGTGTCTATACTTTTGCCTGAAAGTATTATAATGCCTCCTATGCGACCGTTTATGTATGTATATAACCTGAAAGTTTGCAGTCGTCAGCTTCAGCCCCCACGCATATAATGCGGGGGTGTTTGAAAAAGGTGTGTAATCACACTTGATCCAACGTCTTGGTCCATTAAGGAGGTGATAGCGCGGCGAACTAGGTAATCGGACTATATAGCTTTAACACTTTCACTTAGCCATAAGAGTTTGACGGTGGGGCTACTATATAGCCCCTGGTATTTCCATGTTCATCCAAATAAAGTGCGCGTACATACATGACCGGGAAACCGGTCCTTCGTTTATGCGGAGGAATCACGAAGATTCTGCTAAGTCATCGAGTGGTTAACCAGTCTCGCGCTATATCATGATAGTCAGTTTTCAGCTTTCTCTACTGAGGTGCTCATCCGGATGAACCAGGGCACAATCACAGTAGTTCTCCTTTGGCCGCCTTAGCCGATAAAATGGAACGTAAGGTAGCAAAACCCAGGAGCCGGGCAAACCCAACATTTGACCAAAGACATGAACGTAAGGTAGCTGATGCATATAAGGCCAAACTCGCGACGCCGAACACTCCCGAAGGTATTCGGAGTTTATAACATATACTGGGCTGAATGCCGCCCTCGATAATGAGCCCCGAATTTCCAGCTACATGCATTAATCTGTCGTGACGAAATGCCAATAACACCAGTATCCCTCTCGGGTGTGTTAAGTGCCCTGGGGGTGTCAAGCAACAAGA
Source organism: Triticum dicoccoides (assembly GCF_002162155.2). Lineage (NCBI taxonomy): Eukaryota > Viridiplantae > Streptophyta > Magnoliopsida > Poales > Poaceae > Triticum > Triticum dicoccoides. Next base: position 523,978,024 of record NC_041387.1, on the reverse strand, counting down.
GACATTAAAGAAGGTTTACACAGGGGCTTAATCTAAAGTAAAACCTTTGAGCGGGGCCCTGCAGCACGTCTGTGCCTTTGTCTCCATTGTGCCGTATCCTAGAAGGGTGTAGCACGATGGTCATCTGTAAAATGGAAAAACCCAGGTAAAAGAGTCTGGTGTAATCGTGCGAAAAGTTGGTTATTCTCAATGAACCATGAAAATGCAATCTATTATTGTATTATTAGGGTCAAGACAAATTGTGGGCTTTTATACATGCGGGCAGCCCCTAGCACCACCTATGGGAGTATATCCATAGACCCAAGCTCAGGTTTATCTGGGCCGCTATAACGGGCGGTGCACCAGACTCGTCTAACCGTGTTTGTGGTCTTGATGACCAATCATTTATTCTAGTTGGAGAGGCCGCTCAGTGTTCGGCTACTAGAGCCGCCACATATTCTTCCGCGCGTAAGGAACGCTCTGTGTTTCTGCTAATTGTGATGACGCCACGTGGACCGGGCATCTTGAGTTTAAGGTAGGCGTAGTGCGGGATTGCGTTGAAACGAGCAAAGGCCGCTCTTCCGAGTAGTGCGTCATAGCCGCTTCGGAATGGAGCAATGTCGAAGATTAATTTTCACTTCTGAAGTTGTCGGGAGAACCGAATATAACCTCTAGTACTAGAGAGCCCGTGCAGTGGGCCTCAACGCCTGGTATTACTCCTTTAAAGGTAGTATTACTTTGGCTGATTCTTGACGGGTCTATCCCATTTTGCGGACAGTGTCCTGATATATCAGATTAAGACTACTGCCGCCGTCCATAAGGACTCGGGTGAGATGGTATCCGTCAATTATTGGGTCGAGCACCAAGGCAGCTGATCCTCCGTGCCGGATACTAGTCAGATGATCCCTGCGATCAAAAGTGATCGGGCAGGCCGACCAACGGTTGAATTTGGGGGCAACGGGCTCGACATCGTATATGTCTCGGAGTGTGCGTTTGCGCCTTCTCTTTGGTATGTGAGTTGTGTAAATCATATTCACTGTTTTGACTTCTGGGGGAAATTTTTTCTGTCCCCTAGTGGCTGGTGAGGATCATCGTTGTCTTCACTTGGCGTCTCCCTTCCTTTGTGTTCGGTGTTGAGCTTGCCGGCCTGCTTGAAAACCCAGCATTCTTTGTCTGTCTAGAATCTTATTTAGGCTGGACATTCCATCTCTGCTGCCTTTAAATGGCTTTTTCTGTTGACCGGGTCGAGAGCCCCTGAATCCGGCGTTGACCGCCATGTTATCTGGACTGTCTTCATTGTTTCGATGCATGTTTTTATTGCATCGCGGCTTCCCTTTGCCATCCCTGATTTTGCCTGGGTCGCTGGTGCCGCTACGGGCCAACCAGCTGTCCTCTCCCGCGCAGAAGCGGGTCATAAGGCTTGTTAGGGCTGCCATTGTCCTCGACTTTTCTTGGCCGAGGTGTCTGGCGAGCCATTCGTCTCGGATATTGTGCTTGAAAGCTGCTAAGGCTTCGGCATCTGGGCAATCAACAATTTGATTCTTCTTAGTGAGAAATCTGTTCCAAAGCTTACGGGCTGACTCTCCGGGTTGTTGGATTATGTGACTTAGATCGTCTGCACCGGAGGTCAGACATAGATCCCTTGAAAATTGGCCCTGAAAGCATCCTCAAGTTCCTCCCAACTTCCAATTGAGTTTTCGGGGAGGCTTTTTAACCAATGTCAAGCTGGTCCTTTCAACTTGAGGGGCACGTATTTAATGGCATGGAGGTCGTCTCTGCGAGCCATGTGGATATGAAGGATAGAGTCCTCAATCCAGACCCCAGGGTCTGTCGTTCCGTCGTATGCCTCTATATTCACGGGTTTAAATCCCTTTGGAAATTCATGATCCAGTACGTCATCGGTGAAGCACAGGGGGTGTGCGACACCCCTGTATTTGGATGTGTCGTGGCATGCTGTTGACAACTATTGTGCTTGGTGTTGATTCCAAGCTGGTATTCGATCAATATGATCGTTTTGGTGTATGTGATCCTGCGTCGGAGCATGCTTTTTGGATCCATAGATGCACATGGTCACACCGGCTTTTTTGTCCAGGAGCTCACGTAAATCGTGTGCTGACTTGTGTGCGGCATCATTGACCACCCTGTCGCGGCCACGGGGTGGTCGGTCAGGCTGATCGGCCATATTGTTTTTCGGCGGAATGGGCTCTATGGCCTCATCGTCAAATTCGGGCAGCAGCTTGTGCTTTGGGTAGCTCTTTGTGTGGCGACCGTTGCCGTATTTTTCTTTAGTGCCTAGCACTTTGTTCCATCTATGGTTGAGCGTATCCTGCACGGCCTTAAGCCTTTGCTTCTGCTTCTTCAAGCTCCTGGCGGTGGCCATAAGCCTTCTGTGGAGGTTCTCTTGTTCCACGTGTTTTTCCAGGATGATGATGCATCGTCGTCCGGACTGTCCTCCTCTCCGGAGGCCGGCTGATGGGCTTTACCCTCGGGATCACCGTCATTGGACATCGGCTCCGGACTATGTTCAGCGTCCCCTGGCTCATCCTGCTCCATCACTGGGTCCATGGGGTCGTCGTTTCCTTTGGAGTCGACCGGGGTGTTATTTTTTCTTGCGCTGTTATCGCTATTTTTATTGTGGCTGGATTCAGAGCGGCGTCTGCACCGTCGCTTTGGTTTCTTCCTGAGGGGATTATCCTCCATTGCATCCCTTTTGTCGCCATTGTTTTAGTTGGGTGTATCCACCATGTATATATCATATGATGAGGTGGCTGTCCAACGCCTCGTGGGCGGTAGTTCCCGTTCATCTCCAGCATCGTCGTCCATACCGTCGATGTCTTTGGAGTCGAAGTCAAGCGTGTCGGTTAAGTCATCGATAGTGCCTATTAAGTGGGTGGTGGGCGGGGAACGAATTTCTTCGTCGTCCGCTCCCCGCTCCCGCCGGACATAGTCCGGCCAAGAGTCTCCTGATAGAGAGAGAGACCTCAATGAATTTAGCACGTCACCCAAGGGTGAGTGTTGAAAGATATCCGCGGAGGTAAACTCCATGATCGATGCCCAATCAGATTCGATAGGCATGGACGCGCGTGGTTCGGAACCTATGGATGGAGACGAGTTCGAAGGTCTGATGACACAGATCTCTTTAGAGGTGAAGTCTGTGTTCGGCTCCAATGCCGACGAATGTGCGGCCTCTGTGACGGGGTCCATCCACCTGTCCTCAGATGGTGTGATCTGTTCCAGATTGAAGGTCGGGGCAGCCACATGTGCGATATCCCGAACACCGTCCGATGGTAGATCTAAGTGATGCCCGTCGTGATTGTTCGGCACTCCTAACGTGGGCTTGAATCCGTCGAAGATCAAGTCTCCGCGGATGTCAGCGGTGTAGTTTAAGTTTGCAAATCTGACCTGATGGCCAGGGGTGTAGCTGTCGATCTGCTCCAGACGGCCAAGCGAGTTGGCCCGCAGTACGAAGCCATCGAATGCGAAGATCTGTCCGGGGAGGAAAACCTCACCCTGGACCGCATCATTGCTGATGATTGAAGGAGCCATCAAGCCTTATTGCGACAACACAGTGGAACTCTCAATGAAAGCATCAATGTCGGTGTCAAAACCGGCGGATCTCGGGTAGGGGGTCCTGAACTATGCGTCTAAGGCTAATGGTAACAGGAGGCGGGGGACACGATGTTTACCCAGGTTTGGGCCCTCTTGATGGAGGTAATACCCTACTTCCTGCTTGATTGATCTTGATGATATGAGTATTACAAGAGTTGATCTACCACAAGATCGTAGAGGCTAAACCCTAGAAGCTAGCGTATGATTATGATTGTTCTTGTCCTACGGACTAAACCCTCCGGTTTATATAGACACCGGAGGGGGCTAGGGTTACACAGAGTCGGTTATAGAGAAGGAGATCTACATATCCGAGTTGCCAAGATTGCCTTCCATGCAAAGGAGAGTCCCACCCGCACATGGGACGAAGTCTTCAATCTTGTATCTTCGTAGTACATCAGTCCGGCATAAGCATATAGTCTGGCTGTCCGAGGACCTCCTAATCTAGGACTCCCTCAGCAGGCTCGGGGTTGATGGCTTCAACAGACATATCAACTTCAGGCGGAAAGACAATATGGTTGTGTGCCGATGGTTGAATGAAGCTTAATCAAGCGCATCACCCATGGAGCATAGAATTTCACACCAAATAGAGCAATTCTAGAAGCAACAAGTTGTCCGATGAAGAAATCCTAAGTGTTGAATCTGATGCCATTGATGATATAGAATACCAAAGTCTTCATGGCGCCTTCAAGTTTGGCTTCAGAAGAATTTCCTTTGATAGGCCAGAGAGTACGCCTCAGAATATGGTACACTATGTGTGGCAAGTACTCAAGGTCCTCGACAAACGACTCCTTTGGGTATTCATCGTCGTGGGGCAATGGCTTCATCATGCTAAGCATTTGGCTCATATTTGGCTGTGGCTTCTGATAGATGCTCTGCAGCTCATTCTGATGAAGCTAACAACCAGGTTTGTATAACTCACCTGGAGTGGGCAGGGAAGTAAGCTCGATGATATCCTGAGCTTTGGCTTCATGATGTACATCACCTGTCATCCACTCAAGAACCCAAGTCTTTGGATCCCTGTTGTAGCCTCGAATGTGTAGGGTGGCATAGAACTGCAGAAGAAGCTTTTCGTTCCAGTGTTCCTTGTCAGTCACAAAGGCCAGACGAATAACATCCTGAAAGCAGTCAAGGGCCTCTTTAAGACATGGCAGCCCAGCCATAGCATCACAATCCAGATGTTTGTGCGAAAAAATCTGGTCTTGGTTGTACATGATGCAAGAGTAATAGCTTCGCTGCTGATGACTCCAAAATCTGTCAAAGGTGATCTTGGGCTTTGTGTATGGGTTCTTGGCACTGTCGAAGAAAGTATTGTGCTCTCTGAAGCTTAGCATGCTGAATGAGCCCTGTGTTGTGACCGCACTTGGAAGCCTTGGCAGACGTGGCTTTGGCTTCTGAACTTGAGGCCTCTGCTCCACATGATAATCATAGTGTGGTCCGGGAGCAGTAGGTGGAACCATACTTGGCCATTTAACTGTGACAAGCTGACATCCACGATTGAATGCCTTTTCCATTGTATGAGGCCTTGGGGCAGGAACATCGCCATCTGAGGTGATTGGCATCACAATGGCTTCAACATTCACATTTGCTTCAGGCTCCTAATTGTCTTCAGCCATGACTGTGTCATTGGCTTCAGTGCTGTTGTTAGTGGCAGCCTCAGTGTTCTCAACCTCCATCTGTTCAACGAATGGAGGATCTGGCATGATCACATTCTCTTCAAGAATGACTGGATCATTGGCAGGGGTGTGGCTTCTCTTTCTTCAGCAGCTTATGCAGCCGGAGTGTCTTCAGCAGCTTTGGTTTCGGACTCTTGAGCAGTCGCGGAGGGGGTGGTGTCAGGGAACACTTGACGTGCTACTGAGCCAGTTTGTTGCACTTCTTCTTCTAGAATGCTGGACATGGAGACCGGTGCCTGAGGCCTTTTTGAAGCCTGTGAAACGCTAGCGACGCCTTTGGAGATGGAGTGGTCTCCATGTAGTTTCATCATCAAGCACCGAAGAGGTGACTTGAGCAGGTGGAGTACGGGGTATTTCATCATGTACTGGGGTGTCTTGTTGTTGGCGCTCAGCCCATGAGTCATCTTGATCAATTGGCATCAATGTACGACCAATGCTAATAAGTTCACTGCTCGTTGGATGAGGCGATGATACCGACTGGGGCTCGAGCTGAGGAAGGACTTCATCATCATGCATATTGTCTTCATGACCAATGTCTTCAGCTGCGTTGGGGTCAGCAGCTAGAACTTCTTCATTTTCCGGAGCCTCTGTAGAAGCAGGCTCATGGACTATGAGGCAGCGCTCGCGATTGGCAGAGGCAGGTAAGGCAACAGAAATGGGTTCGACAATGAGGGGCTCTGGGGCAGTAGCACGCTCTTTTCTTCAAGACTTAGAGCCCTTTGTCTTCAACTTTTTCTTGGAGGGAGCATCATCAGATGTATCCTTGAGCTTCCTCTTACTGGCTTTGGCTTCAGCTTGCCTTGTCTTCTTGAGTTCTGAAGCAGCAGAGGGGACCTTTGGCTTCGAGCCAGTCATGCTGGCAGGGAAGACAATGCTTGGTTGTCCCTGCCTTGGATCATCAGGATTAGCTTCTGCAGACTTCTTGCTTTTCTTGGCATCCATTCTAGGGTCGATGCCAGGATGCCCAAGAGCCTTTCTCTTTTCATCACACACAATGTGCTTGCACACATTTCTCTGCATAATGCTTCATGCGCTCTCTTGAGCCTTTTGCTTCTTCATGCTTCTTGTGAAATTCAGCCTTGAGATCATGCATCATCTTCTTGAAAGTTTGCACATCAGCCACGCTGAGCTTGTCCATGTGCTTCTTGAAATGCGCCTTATCATGATCGATCTTGTTCTTGAGCTCGAAAATTTTCTAAGCTAAGGCCAATTTATTAGCAATGGCCCCGTGAAATGTGAGGGTGATGTCCACTGGGAGCTGAAGGTCATCAATACTGATGCTTTGGTCGCCAAACCATTCATCGATGAAGTTGTTCAATATATCAACATCAAAGAGGGGCGGATCATTGAAGATCTCCTCCTCTTGCTTTCTCCTGTTCAGCATCTCTAGAGCTTCATCACCAAGATCTTCATCACTTGACAGATCAATGGTGTCTTCCTCATTTCGCAGAACAACAACAGGAGTGAGAGCCTGCCCAGAACCCTTCTTGCGCATTGGCTTCTTGGTCCTTTTGGATATGTGAGACAAATCTTCTAATTGCACTCTGGCTTCAAGAGGTGCGGTTTTCAATGGCTTCTTCATCGAAGCTTTTGGAGCAGTTGTCGGTGTCAAAACCGGCGGATCTCGGGTAGGGGGTCCCGAACTGTGCGTCTAAGGCTAATGGTAATAGGAGGCGGGGGACACGATGTTTACCCAGGTTTGAGCCCTCTCTATGGAGGTAATACCCTACTTCCTACTTGATTGATCTTGATGATATGAGTATTACAAGAGTTGATCTACCACAAGATCGTAGAGGCTAACCCTAGAAGCTAGCCTATGATTATGATTGTCCTTGTCCTACGGACTAAACCCTCCGGTTTATATAGACACCAGAAGGGGATAGGGTTACACAAGGTCGGTTACAGAGAAGGGAATCTACATATCCGAATCGCCAAGCTTGCCTTCCGCGCAAAGGAGAGTCCCACCCGGACATGGGACGAAGTCTTCTGTCTTGTATATTCATAGCCCAATAATCCGGCCAATGTATATAGTATGGCTGTCCGAGGACCCCTTAATCCAGGACTCCCTCAGTAGCGCCGAACCAGGCTTTAATGACGATGAGTCCGGCGCGCAGATTGTCTTCGGCATTGCAAGGCGGGTTCCTTCTCCGAACTCTTCAAAGTACCTGTAGTAAAGAGCGGTGTCTGACTTCCAATTTAATGTTACATTCCTCGGCTTCTGTACTTCAATAGTTCTAGTTTCCACGTGTCGAGCGAATGCGAGAAGTCGGGGCATTTTTACACTTGCCACCCCAACCATGTAAGTAAATTGTCTATTTAAAGAGATGGGGATCTTCAGATCCAATCCACACCATCTTCCCTAAGCGAGGAATCATCGGAGCATGCCCGCAAAAACCATTCCAATATGGCCAGCACCCGCAGTTCTTTCTCCTGCCTTCACAGTGCCAAGCCGGGCGATTGGGAGAAGTTTAGCGTATCACACAGTCAATTGGTGAAGTTGCAGACCCAGGGGTTTCTCCCTCCTGCATATCTAGTCCCTGTTCGAGCCGGATTGGCTTCGTTTGACGGCGGGGAGCAAGCGGAGAATTTTCCCAACCCATCCAGGGGGAGCGAGTATGCCTTGTCCCCTACTTGCTGAGGGGTGTCTGATTTCCAATCCATCTGTTCCTCCACAGGCTTCTACAGTACTATGGCCTCCAGCTGCACAGCTTCACTCCTGCCTCCATCCTGCACATTGCAGGTTACGTCGCTATTTGCGAGCTATTTCTGGGTTGTGAAGCCCATTTTGAGCTATAGAAGAAGCCGTTTTGCCTCGTCCCTCGTAATCAAGAGGGATCGATATTCCAAGTGGGCGGATCCGAGATATGGCAAATTGCCGGGACCAAATACATATTCGGTACACCGAAGAAGGCATCCGAAGAATGGCCTTCCGAGTGGTTTTACATTGAGGATGTCTCTCTTACCAACCCAACCCGGATGGGTCTTCCTGAGTTTACAAGCGCTCCACTGAAGAAACACCACAGCTGGTGTCCCCGGAGCCTCAGGGAGCAAGATAGCAGGGAGGTCCTTCAACTGATGAGCAAGATAAGAACACTTGCTCAATCCGGATTATCAGTAATCGAGGTTATGGCGATATGCATAATGCGGGGGGTTCAGCCACTCCAGTACCGAGGGCGTCCCATGTGGCACTTCAATGGAGAAGACGAAGCCACCCACTGCGGTCGGAAAGGTCCGGACTTCACCATCGCTCTGGTGAAAATACTGTCCGCTTTATACGAAGGGGAAAAAGAGGAGTTCATCTGCATTAAGCCACGAGACAGATTTTCCATGTGCAACCCTCCCAGCTGGGTGAGTTTCCATCCATTACTCAACTCTATTCATTCCCTGAGTCCTTTTTCATAAACCTTCAATCCGTACATTCATAATAGGAATCGCGGAAAATAACCAGGGAGATCCACAGCCCGGCACCACAGCCAGAGGACCATAACCGGGCCCTTGACCCAGGATTCGAAGAGGATCCGGATATATTCGTGGAGCTTGGGGAAGGGGTGTTTTACCAGGTGAGCTGTGACGGCACAGAAGTGGCCATCATCGCTGACTATCCCGGTCACCTCCCTGCATTGCATATAAGTAACCAGGAGACTTAACTTCTACAAAGGATTTAATCTTTCCGCCTTACCCACCATGCAATCTTTATGCTCTAAAGGGAAGACACTCGGCGAGCCATGCCGAACCCGAGGCGACTCGCCAACAAGGGGCATCCATGCCGGGTAGACCTTCAAAAAGAAAGGCAAACAGAAACATGGCCGAGCCATCAGCAAAGAGGTATGATCTTAAACATGCTCCATGGCTGTCATCTTAAAGTGTGACACTATCCATTGTGTCTTAACAGAAGGAACATCCGTCGAACTATGTTCGGGATCCTGCCGGCCGTCCCTCCACTAGTCGGATTCCGGACCCGGTCTCGAGGATGGAGGTTAACACGGAAGTGACACCGGACTATACTCATACAGAGGATTCAGATAGAATATCCGCTACAAATTCTGAAGTGGAGAGCGCCATGAATCATCGGCGCTGGCGGGCCGCACTCCGCGACCCTGGTTTTTCAGAAGAGGCTTTCATCGCCTTCAACTCGGGTGATGCGTACATGCGAGCTGCTCAAGGTGGCTAGCTAGAGCCACAGACCAGTATTTGAAAGATATACGGGTAAGTAAAAAACTGATAATTATATATACCGGTAGCCCCTGAGACTTGAAACAGTGGTACAACTGATTTAAGGATCATTTGTATGAATATGTTCTCACAGAAAGGAACAACTTGTTGTCTCAAGAGCTGGAGAAGTGTTAGACCCAGCTAAGGGTCGCAACTGCCAAACTAGAGGAATCCAAGAAGGCCTCAACTGGTATTGCGTCCCTCTTTCGTGAAAAAACATAATCACATGTACCAGCGGTGTTAACATAGTTGCATATCCGGTGATAGAATCCGCAGATGATCCGGGAGCGAATCCGGAAATCCCAGGAGAGGATGAACAAAGAGCTCAAAGGCAACTGGACGCTGGCGAGCGTGTACTTACATGGGTCATTTAGGAGAAAAACATACTCCAAGATGCCAATACCCAGCTGGGCGAAGAATTGAAAGATGTTCTGGCCCAAGTGGCTGACTCCGTGAAGGAAAATAAGATGCTTCAACGCAGCATTTTTGGTATGTGCTCAAACGAACCTTTATATAGTTCGGCGAAGAAGGTAACTAATAGAGTTATGTTTGTAGGTATGCTGACTGGCCGTCCTGAAGTGGAGATGCTTGGATCCTCAGGTGATCAGCTACAAGAGCTGTCGCAACTACACGAGCAAATTCGGCAGGCAATGTGGAGTGTCGCCAAGGCTCCGTGGCCATCCGCCTCCCTACCTGAAAGTATGGAGGAGCTTGTACAACTATTCAGGGGAGCGCCGCGATGTGTCCGACTATGGAAGATATCGGCCTATCGAGAGGGTGCGAGGGAAGCTTGGGCCATGGTGAAAACACGGTATACCAAGCTCGATCCAAATCATATGGTCCGGGTCGGACCTGCAGGGTCAGATGGGAAAGTAATTCCATTTAGTCTGGTATATGACCAGGTAGAATTAGCGGCCAAGTATTCCCAACAGGATTGTAGGCTAGACAACCTGTTGGATGGCATAGAAGAGGAAGTTTTTAAGTCCAAATGACTATGTACTTCAATGGACAAGGTTTTCCCTAGCCGGATTGTAAAACATTTGTCATGGCGGACCTTTTCACTTCGGCCTTTGGACCCGACAGTCCGGAGTGTTTCCGAATACCCGCTCAGTAATATAAAACCGGGGTACGCATGGAAACCAGGCGTAGGGGTCATAGTTGCTTGAACAGACAAGTACCCAACTAGCTATGTTACATTACATTGATAGTAAGAAACATCTTCCAGAGAGAATAGTTCCGTTAAGGGTTCCTTTCGCTGGGTATGCATGCATAAACGTGCATGTCCGGACTGTGATTAATAAGTCACGGTATATGTAACATCTGGGGGTTCATAGTGAAGTAAGTAAAAAATATCTTTAGTCCATCGACCGAATATTCCCTTAAGAACGCTAGCTTTCTGCTTCTCCCAGTCTAAGGCACACATCTGGAGTACCCGGTAGTAACAATTGTAGAGGTGCTCCTTTATGCCCTAGCCGAACTAACGGGAACGTAGAGCATAAGCATAGGAGCCAGGCAACCCAACTTGGCCAAAACTTAAGTCATATCGATGCATATAATGGCAGAGAAAAGGTACATATGGAGAAAGCACACATATGCGACGAACTTAATGCTCGAAAAATGATTGCAATAATCTTCTATGTAAGAAGCCCCCAGGTATAACGATCACACATACTTGAAGATTAGTGCCTCGCGAGTGTGTGTTCTAGGCACACTAAAGCTTTGGAGCTACGAAAGAAAAAGCAAGAAGAGAGCTAAAAAATAAATAGAAAGGAACGAAGGGAAGGAGATGAACAAAGAGTTCGACGCTAGGCATAGAATCTTTGGAGTCTGGACGCGTTCCATGGGTTCGGCTCGAGGCGATTATCTGATGAATCACGCAGGCGGTATGCTCCTCCGGTGAGAAATTTGTCGATAATGAAGGACCCTCCCACTTGGGCTTGAGTTTGTCCTTTTTCTTCTCCGATAGACGTAGAACAAGTTCGCCAATATTATAAGTCTTGGCCCATACTTCTCTGCTTTGATACCTATGAGCCTGTTGTTGCTAAAATGCGGAACGGGATTTTGCAACGTCGCTCTCCTCTTCCAGGGCATCTAAATTTTCCTGCCGATCAAGCTCGGCTTCTCTCTCTTCTTACATGCGCACTCGAGGTGAGTCATGGATAATATCGCAGGGCAACACAACCTCTGCGCCTTACACCATGAAGAAGGGTGTGTATCCGGTAGTGCGATTCGGCGTGGTCCGCAACCCCCAGAGTACGGAGTCAAGCTCCTCCACCCAGTGTGTGTCCGATTCTTTTAAGGATCGCACTAGTCTGGGTTTAATGCCGCTCATAATAAGACCATTGGCTCATTCGACTTGACCGTTTGTTTGAGGGTGATAGATGGATGCATAATAGAGCTTAATGCCCATGTTACCGCACCAAGTTTTCACCTCATTAGCTGTGAAGTTGGAGCCTTTATCGGTGATGATGCTGTGTGGAACACCATAACGGTGCACAACGCCAAATATGAAATCTATCACGGGTCCGGATTCAGTTGTTTTAACTGGTTTGGCCTCAATCCATTTGGTGAATTTATCCACCATGACCAACAAGTATTTTTTTCCTATGGCTTCCTTCTTTAAGGGGTTCGACCATATCAAGCCCCCACGCTGTGAAAGGCCATGTGATGGGGATTGTTTGTAGAGTGGTGGGTGGCATCTGGCTTTGGTTAGCGAAAAGCTGGCATCCGAAGCAATGTTGGACGAGGTCCTGTGCGTCTGCTCGGGCCATCAACCTGTAGAAACTTGTACGGAAGGCCTTGCTTACAAGGGCCTGAACTGCGGCGTGGTGACCGCCGAGTCCGGCATGAATTTCAGCCAAGAGATGCCGCCCTTCCTCTTCGGAGATACATCTTTGAAGTACTCCGGTGGCGCTTTTCTTATAAAGCTCTCCTTCATGGACTCTGTAGGCTTTAGAGCGCCGCACAATGCAGTGTGCCTCATTTTGATCCTCGGGGAGTTCTTGCCTATTAAGGTAGGCCAAGAAGGGTTCGGTCCATGGGGCGATGACGACTATGATGAGATGGGCCGATGGTGTTATTTTGGTGGCAGAGCCCCCGATTATGTCAGTGTGTTCAGGATCTGAGGTTGTGGTCGGATCCGGACTGGTGTTGCCGGTCTCCCATTGCCACACTATGGATGGCTTGAAAATCCTCTCCAGAAAGATATTAGGTGGGATGGGGTCGCGCTTAGCACCGATGCGGGCAAGGACATCTGCCGCTTGATTGTTTTCTCGAACCACATGATGAAATTCAAGCCCCTCGAGTTGAGCTAACATTTAAGGATGGCGTTACGATAAGCCGCCATTTTCGGATCCTTGGAATCAAAGTCTCCATTTATTTGAGATATTGCAAGGTTTGAATCCCCACGCACTTCCAGGCGCTGGATGCCCATGGAGACAACCTTCCGAAGACCATGCAACAGAGCCTCATATTCGGCTGCATTGTTGGAGTCTGTGTATAATATTTAGAGTACGAATTGGACTATATCTCTAGTGGGGGATGTTAGGACAACACCTGCTCCCAGACCTGCCAGCATTTTAGAGCCGTCGAAGTGCATGATCCAATTGGAGTATGCGCCGTACTCTTTAGGGAGTTCGGCCTCTATCCATTCAGCGACGAAGTCTGCCAGTACTTGCGATTTAATGGCTCGCCATGGTTTATATGTAATGTTGAATGGGAGGAGCTCAATGGCCCACTTAGCAATCCGGCCCATTGCATTGCGGTTGTTTATTATGTCATTGAGTGGTACTTCGGAGGCCACCGTGATTGAATACTCTTAAAAGTAGTGTCGTAGTTTCCAGGATTCCATGAAGACCACGCATGCTATTTTTTGATAATGAGGGTACCGAGATTTGCATGGTGTGAGGATAGTGGATACGTAGTCTACCGGCTTTTGAAGCGGTAATTTGTGTCCGTCCTCTCGTTCAACAACGAGCACTGCACTCACAACTTGGTGTATTGCAGCTATGTATAACAACATGGGTTCGCCAACGTTTGGTGCAGCCAGGATTGGGTTGCTTGCTAAAAGAGCCTTTATTTCTTCCAGTCCGGCCGTCGCCACGTCCGTCCACTCGAAGTGTTCGATTCGTCGAAGGAGGCGATAAAGTGACAATGCCTTTTCTCCCAATCTGGAGATAAAGCGGCTTAAAGCTGCCATGCATCCAGTTAGTTTCTGTATTTATTTAAGATCTGTTGGGGTAGCCAACTGTGACAAATCTCGGATTTTAGCTGGGTTTGCTTCAATTCCTCTATTGGGAACGATGAAGCCCAGCAGCTTTCCGGCGGGAACACCGAAAACACATTTTTCTGGATTGAGCTTAATGTCATATGTTCGGAGGTTGTCGAATGTGAGCCTCAGATCGTCTATTAAAGATTCGACATGTCTTGTCTTTATGACCATGTCGTCCACATATGATTTAACTATTTTGCCGATTTGTTTCTCTAGGCATGTTTGAATCATGCGTTGGTAGGTGGCACCAACGTTTTTGAGCCTGAAATGCATAGTGTTGAAGAAGAAAGGCCCGTACGGGGTGATAAATGCAGTTGCGGCTTGATTGGACTCTGTTATCTTGATTTGATGGTATCCGGAGTATGCATCGAGGAAACATAATGAGTTGTGTCCTGTGGTGGCATCGATAATCTGATCAATGCGGGGGAGAGGGAAGGGATCATTAGGGCAGGCTTTGTTGAAGTCTTTGAAATCGACACATAAGCGCTAGGATTTATCCTTCTTTGGTACCATCACCAGGTTTGCTAGCCAGTCCGGGTGTTTTATTTCTCTGATGAATCCGGCTTCGAGTAACTTGGCTAGCTCCTCTTCCATAGCTTGTGGTTTGGGTTTTGAAAAGCGCTGTAGTGTTTGCTTGACCGGCTTATATCCCTTTAGTATGTTGAGGCTATGCTCGGCCAGCCTGCGTGGGATCCCTGGCATATCAAAAGGGTGCCAGGCAAAGATATCCCAATTCTCGCGTAAAAACGCCGCAGTGCAGCGTCGATTGTGGGGTCCAGCTATTCCTCGATGGATGTTGTCTTCGTGGAGTCCGTTGGGTGGACTTGGAATTTGACTATTTTGTCCGCTGGTTTAAAGGAGGTGGACTTGGATCGCTTATCGACTATCATGTCATCCCTGTCCACTGTGGAATGTAATGCATTTAATTCTTCGGCCGTGAGGGCTTCGGATAATGCCTCGAGGGCCAAGGTGGCGGTTTTGTTTTCGGCACGGAGTGCTATGTCCGGATCACTGGCAAGAGTGATGATTCCATTGGTCCCAGACATCTTGAGCTTCATGTACCCGTAATGGGGTATATCTTGGAATTTCGCAAATGCGTCCCGCCCTAACAGGGCGTGGTATCCACTATTGAAAGGGGGCACTTGAAATGTTATCTCTTCGGACCTATAATTCTCTGGTGTGCCGAATACCACATCGAGTGTGATTTTCCCGCACATCGTGCCTCCCGACTGGGAATAATTCCTCGGAAGGTCGTGTTGCTTTGCTCGATGCGGCTCCTGTCTATTTCCATTTTGTTGAGAGTTTCCTCGTAAATGAGGTTTAGTCCGCTGCCGCCGTCCATGAGCACTTTGGTAAGCCGGAAGCCTGAAAGGGGGCACTTGAAATGTTATCTCTTCGGACCTATAATTCTCTGGTGTGCCGAATACCACATCGAGTGTGATTTTCCCGCACATCGTGCCTCCCGACTGGGAATAATTCCTCGGAAGGTCGTGTTGCTTTGCTCGATGCGGCTCCTGTCTATTTCCATTTTGTTGAGAGTTTCCTCGTAAATGAGGTTTAGTCCGCTGCCGCCGTCCATGAGCACTTTGGTAAGCCGGAAGCCGTCCATGATTGGACTAAGGACCAAAGCGACTGGTGCCTGGACTGTTCTGAATTACGGTTCGCCACTAGCATTGAAAGTTATAGCCGTGTAGTTCCAGGGGTTTATTGCTGCAACATGGTAGACTTCGGCAAGGCCGTGGAGTGCTCTCTTGCCCCTGTTATTCGAGGCGGAAGTCTCGAAGACTGTCAATACTGTAGTGTTGTTGTTTTCCGTGGGATGATGTTCTGCGGTGTTGTTGATGAGGAGATCCTCGTCGCTCTTGGCCACCTGCCAAAGTATCCAACATGCTCTAAGGCTCTGTGTTGGTACGGTATCCGATGTGGTGTGTATTTTGCATGGCCTATCGAGCCATCCCTCCAACACGGTTCCGCGCCCTGTAGTGGGATTCGATTTTTTCGTGATTGGATTGGGTGACCTACGAGGGTACACCCTTTTTGTTCGGACGAGGGGTTTAGTGAGAGCTAGTTGATCCCAAAAGGTTGCTTGAGTTTTCCAGGCGCTTTCCATCATGCAACACTTCTGTACTATGGTCGCCAAGTCAGCAAAGTGTGATACGTGATGGCGATTTATGGCGTTAAGGATTTCCTTGTCCGTGCAATTTTTGCAAAATAATGAGATTGCGTCTTCATCGCGACAGTCCTTGACCTTGTTCTTCACAAGGAGGAATCTGGAACAAAAGTGATGTACTGTCTCTTGGGACTGTTGTCTGATGTGGGAAAGATCGCTTGTATCTGGGTGGGTGGGTGGATTTAAGTCCGTACCCTGACCCGATCTTGGACCCAGAGCTTGAGGAGCTTCCGAGCTTAATAGTTCGGGTTCCGAGATGTCAACCAATTTTTCGGACCCACAGTCCGATTCTAAGTTCAGAGTTTGGGGCGTGTCTTCCTGCGAGCGGGTATCAGGCTCAGTGAGCTCGGGAATCCGGACATAGTTCGTCCTCAATATAGGGGAAGAGTTGTTGCGTTGCTCCTCCACCACCGCTATCTGATGGGTGATCGGCGGAGATTCAATCTCCCTCTGATCGGGTTTAAGCCCAATCCGATCGTAGTCCGTAGCGACTCCCAAGGCAGCGATGCAATCCAGAAGCTCGTTTAGGGACGATAACTCAATTGGATCCATCTTCTCGGCGTATTCCGAGCTGACATGGAGACGATTTTCAATGACCCGAGAAGTCATCATCGCCCCGACGGCCGAACGGGCGGTCATAACGAAGCCGCCCAGCGGGAGGTTTTGGCCTGAGGCCAGGGCTCTCCCGGAGGTGATGTTGTCCTTGATAACAAGGCGAGCCATCAATCCTATCTTTGACGTCACAGTGGAACTCTCAATGAAAGCACCAATGTCGGTGTCAAAACTGGCGGATCTCGGGTAGGGGGTCCCGAACTGTGCGTCTAAGGATAATGGTAACATGAGGCAGGGGACACGATGTTTACCCATGTTCGGGCCCTCTCTATGGAGGTAATACCCTACTTCCTGCTTGATTGATCTTGATGATATGAGTATTACAAGAGTTGATCTACCACGAGATCGTAGAGGCTAACCCTAGAAGCTAGCCTATGATTATGATTGTCCTTGTCCTACGGACTAAACCCTCCGTTTTATATAGACATCGGAGGGGGCTAGGGTTACACAAGGTCGGTTACAGAGAAGGGAATCTACATATCCGAATCGCCAAGCTTGCCTTCCACGCAAAGGAGAGTCCCACCCGGACACGGGACGAGGTCTTCTTTCTTGTATCTTCATAGCTCAACAGTCCGGCCAATGTATATAGTCCGGCTGTCCGAGGATCCCTTAATCCAGGACTCCCTCAGCAGTAGCAACAGAGGGCATTGACGATTTAGACTATTTCTTCTGTTTCAGTGGTGAGGGAGCATCTTCAGAGTCTGCATCTTCAGCAGATTGTTCCACTGTGGCCCTCTGGACAGTAATGTGGGACAGAAGCCCATCGAAGTTGGTGAAGGGGCAAATTATGTTCTCCTTGTCTTCACGTGTACCATCTGACCTTGGTGCTCATGGACCAGGGTTGAAGTCGAGGCCAAATTCCTTCTTGTTCTTGATAGCTGAATCCTTTGTAAACTGAAAGTTGCGCTTGAAGAGATTGTCTTCACGACAACATAGAAGATACGATGGGTCGGCATTCTCAGGCTGAGGTCCTCAGACCAGGCAAGGATAGAACTTCTAAGAAATAGCTTCCGATTTTGTCTTCGATGCCATATTTCTGTAAAGAGAATCACCCCATGGTCGCTTGATGGCATTCTTCTTAGCATATTCAGGTGTCACGAAGTTGTACTTGAACAATTACTCAGCCCAATATCTTCGGATCCATTTGATCCTGTTCTTGCGCTGTGTATAGTTCTCTTCAGGGTCAGATTTGTAGAGCTCATACTGATTATATATCCAAATAATTGCCTCATGCACAAGTTCAACATTATTTGCCTAGCCAATATTCCTCAGTGATTTTTCGAAGTTTCTGTCACACATAAGGCTTTGTGAAGGAAGTACTAGCTAGGAGTACTCAAATGAGTTGAACTTTTGCATACTCCTTAATGTGCTCATATTAACCCCCTCCACCCATTTTCAGCCCCATCCAATCATCTATGTGAGCTCAGGAGCAAATCTTTGATTCTGGCAATAGTTTCATGTGGCCAGTGCAGTATTGCCATGGTGTTGCATGTCACCTTTTTGTGCATATTTCTCAAAAGCCAAAATATTCAGACAGATAGGCTTCAAAATAGTGAAAGGCTTCCGTCTACTCGTCAAACAAGAACTGGCTTCAGGAGATTCAATGTGATGCTGTAAGAATTCTGCAAATGAATGCAAACTATGAGAACCAAGGGATTCTCCAACGGACATGTACCTGTGATAGCATTAGAGATGTGAGGGAAGCGAAATAGGTCATATGCATTCTCAGAAGATTTTGAAGATAAATCAGTTAGAAGACATTGACCTCATAGTGCGAAGACATTTACTTATTGAAGGAAGTTGGTTCCAGATTTGTATGAATCCAAGAATAAGTACAAGTGAGGAATCTAATTAGTTATGAAGCATAAGTGAACATACTTTGCAATATATGACATTCAGAATGAGGCAGATCTAGATTTCAAAGTGTAGAAACCACTTTTGGTTGAAGTGGATGGATTTGACAGATCAAAAAGACCGTAAAAAGTGAGATTTATTTACCATAGACGAACTGCTAGATGAGGCAGTTGGGAGGCCGAGCAGTCCAATCTCCCGTGCCCTAACTTGGTGGCGGAAGACACCTACGGCAGCGGCGGAGAAGACGAGGTCCGCGATCAGCGTGAGGACGACGTGGAAGAGGTCGCGGCAGCTAAGCGCTTCGTCTCCGGCGTGGACACAAGCTAGCGGTGGCGCTAGGGTTTGAGCGAGATGGCAAGGTGGAAGAGGAGATATTGACCGCGGGGGCGCAAGTATTTATAAGGAGGAGGGCGGTGCAACGCAATTACGCAGGTGCCCCTGGCGGTTCACATATGAAAGACACATGGCATGCATGCAACTTATCAGGAGTTAAACTATGTTCCCACGCATGCCTGGATTGTCGGGTGGTCGTTCCGGCTTCCCCGGTTTTCAGGCAAATGATAAGACTTTAAAAGCAGTTTTAAAAGTTTGTCTCTGTATCTTCTGCTAACAAGGACACAACGAAGATATTCGACAAGTATTAACAGAATGCATATGACTAGACAGACTGAATTTTAGGGAGTAGCACACAAGGGATTAGGGTCCGATCACATTCAGTTAGGTCAGAAAAATAGCAACATGAAGACATAGCTATAAGTGAATGTTGTAGAGGATAGAACACACACACACACACACACACACACACACACACATATATATATATAGGGTGGGTCTATTATGATAACACCCTTAAGACTCTTATTCTGCTAACACTAGTCTTATTCTGCTAACACCCCAACTAACCCAACGAGCATCTGAACCGCACACAAAAAAACCCCACCCCACTGACCCACCTCCTCCACTCCTCCCCCGATCCCCTCCACCTTCCTCCCACGTCCCAGCCCAGATCCACCAACCCACCGCCGCACCCCCAGCCGGCCAACTACCAACACCGGTGCTTCGCCCAATCGCCCCACCTTTGCCGGCGCGCCCTCCCTGCCCAACACCGTCTTTCTGGACGAAGAGCCCCTCCCCGCGCCGTGCCGGCTGGATGGCCCCGACCTCCTCGTACCTTCTTCCCGACACGGGCTCGCATCCCTGTCGCAGGCGCTCCCCTTCCTGCTGCCTTCCCCGCTCCGAGCCGCCCGATCTAGGCCATTGCCGGCCCGCGCAACGCCCCACCGCCAGCCACCACCCAGCCCCACTGCCCCTTCCTCCCAATCAATCTTGGCGGATCCATCCCCGTGCCACTGTGCATTGCCCGGCGTTGGATTGAGCCCCACCTCTGCAGCTCATGGCGCTTCTCATGCTGCTCATCGGCGAGACCCCGACGTTGACCGCAACCACTGAGCTTCTCCCCTACCTAGCTCGCGGTGGCCAACACAGGTGCAGTTTGCCGCTGCTTCCTGACATGCTTAGGTGGCCCCGGTACTGCAGTGTGGTTCCCTCCCGCGTGCTGTTCGTCGGTGGTTTCTCCACCTTGATGCTGATCCAGGGCGATGCAGGTGGTTCCCCTCTCTCTGTACTCCCTCTTCCTCATTAAATGGCGGATCCAAGGTTCTCCCCACTGACGAACAGGGAAAAAAGTGAGCAGGGAAAAAAGTGAGCACAGCAACAATGGTTTTGTGGTTCATTTTGATTTTGATTTTTGGATGAAATCTTCAGTGCACGATGAGGGACGAATCCGGCGCTCCGTTGCTTCGTTCCCCTCTCTGCTGCTCCGTTTCTTGATTCCCTCCTCTGCAGTTCTGTAACGCTTGTCGTGCAGCTCAGCGACGGAAGTTTTGCAGTGCGGCTGTAATCGCGCGGGCTGTGGGTATGTAGTCACTCACATAGAGCTCACTAGTTTCTAGTTGCGTTTCAGTGTACCATTGTACTTGATGTATGTGTATGTGATTCACTTCTAAATTTTTTTGACAAAGTGCAGCTCGCTAGTGTTGTCTTCGGTGAGCTGCTGTGATGGGCTAGTTTCCTGTTGCATCTCCGGTGGCTTGGAGTACCATGGCTGGCGTGTGCGGGCCGTCCTGATGGCGTGGGTATGTCGTTCACTTGGAGCACCATGGCTGGCTATGTGCATGCAGTCCCGAGAGCATGGGCATGTCATTCACTTTATTTTGTTTTGAAGAAAAAATGTCAGTGCAGTGCCGTTCGATTTATTTGTTCAGAAAAAAGAAAAGGTTTTCTGCACTTCACTTTGATTTTTAGGTTGATGCGTGTGTGGTGCACTTTCGACACCGCTGCGATTCACTTTCAATGGTGCTGCGGTTCCTTATGCCCGATGTGAAGTCAAAAAAAAGTTAGGGAACGGTAAAAAAACCACATGAGGTTCACTTTCGGGTAGTGTCGCGTTTCACTTTCGGAAGTGTTGTGGTTCACTTACGCCGTACGTGAAGCGCTGTCCACTTCCTCACCTGAGAAAAATTACGTCTAAATAAAAGAAATCATGCAGTCTGCTAGTTCGTCTGATGCAGTGCGGTTTTCAGTCTAAAAGCAGTGCGGTTTTCTTCCTCGTCTTCAAAACTTTAAGTCCCACAAAAAAGAAACCATGCAGTTCTCTTACCCGTCTGATGCAGTGCAGTTTTCAGTCTAAAAGCAGTGCGGTTTTCTTCCTCGTCTTAAAAAATTTACGTCCCACAAAAAAGAAATCATGCAGTTCTCTTACCCGTGTGATGCAGTGCGGTTTTTCGTCCGTTGCAGTGCGGTTTTCAGTCGGATGAAGTACCCACGTCGATTTGGGTGTCGCGAAAAACAGAGTGTCCGCATTTCGGTAAATTCGAAATTCCTCTTAAACCGTAAAGAATTAGAGAGAGTATTCTACATGAAAGAGGTGTGTATCGTCGATATCTTTCCAACGGCGTATCGTTTGAATCATTCCGACCAGCGGTTTGCAAAATTTTTGCCAAAAATGACCGCTGCCACTCATCGTCCGCCACACGATTTTCAAAATTAACTTAAACCGTAAGGAATCTCAAAAATATTTCAACATATGAAAGTTGCGCCTCGTTCGTAGCTTTCCAACGGCGTATCACACGTCTCGTTTCAACAAACAGTTCAAAAACAGGAGCGAAAACAGTACCGAAATTTTTAGAAAACTTGAAAAACAGAATTCTACGATTTAGTAAATTTGAAACTGCTCTGAAATCGTAACGAATTAGAGAAAGATTTATATATGGAAAATATGCGCCTCGACGATATCTATCCAACGGCGTATCATTTGCTTCATTCTGACAAGCGGTTTGGAAAAAAAATGCGAAAAAATGCTCGTTGTCACTCGTCATCCGCCGCACTATTTTCAAAACTACTCTTAAACCGTGTGGAATCTCGAAAAGTGTTCAACATGTCGAAGTTGCGCCTAATCCATAGCTTTTCAACGGTATATTACAAGCCTCATTCCAATAAACGGTTAAAAAATTAGAGCGAAAACAGTATCGAAAAAATAACGCGTGCATTTTTTTCCGACGAGAAGTTCACTCGTGTGAGTATTGCAGCACACTTGGTTCAAAGAATGACGTGCACTTGCGTTCAGCGTGCAGTGCGGAAGTGGTGTGCAGAATAGTTATTCTGCTAATATTAGCAGAATAGACCGTCTGTATATATATATATATATATATATATATATATATATATATATATATATATATATATATATATATATGGGGTATTCTGTTTCGTGTAACAGAATATTATTCTGTTACCCTACTTGAACCGATCGTTTCAGGCGGTTGTACTGATGATTTTCATCTCATTGAACTGATCGTCTTTTCGTCAGAATGGGGCGTGTAATATATCATTGGAAAGCTCTTGACATCCACACTACAAATATAAAGGAATTTTTTGCAAAATCATCACGGTTTAGGAGCAGTTTGGAAAAAAATCATTTTTTTCAAAACCGAAAACGTGAATCGTATTTTGGACTCAATTTTCAAACAGTTTGTTGGTGTTGAGCAAATAAGATGGCCTTGGAAAGCTGGTAAAAATCCACATCTTCCATATATCTACAGTTTTTCAAATTATATACAATTTTAAAATATTTTTAAAAACGATGAAATTCTGGGCGAAACGTATTTTCGCATTTTTTTGCAAACGGTTTGTCGTTTAATGCAAATGATACGTTCTTGGAAAGCTATGGAAAATGCACAACTTTTTCGTATAGAAATATTTTTCTAATTCCTTACGGTTTAAAAACGAATTCGAATACGGTCAAATTTGATTTTGAACACGATTTTTTAAAAAACTTTGTCGAAATGGGGCAAATAATATACCGTTGGATAGCTATCGAAAATGCGGAACTTAGTCATGTTGAACACTTTCTCTACTTCGCAGCCGTTTAAGAGTAATTTTGAATACGACATGACGTATCCTGTTGTTTTCTCGTGTGACACAGAGCAGTCGTACTGATATATGTGTATGTTTTGTACTGAGCTATTTTTTGTAGAGTAATTTTGAATGGTTCCTGAAAAGGGTACTTGTACTGATGTTTGCATGGGTTTGTACTAAGCGTGCTTTCACTAACTAGACTTTGCTCTGTTTTTTGGGTAATATTTTTCTCCTAACTTTTCAACGGTTTACTGTATCCTAGCCCCGAACTTGCATGGTTTTTATTTTTGAACTGAATGTTATTTTTTTGCCAATTTTTTTGCGTGTTTCTTTTTTAAGTCAATTGTTTTTTGCAACGAATGTTCTAGATTTCTCTTGTTTTGCAACTTGAACTTTTTACCATTTTAAACTTTTACTAACTTGAATTATCGTGTGTGGATGAGCACTTGAACTTGTAGAATTTATATTTTTTGTTTTAGTTCTTATTTGTTTTCTTGTCCGAACTTATGGTATCATCATCACTGAACCTGTGTGGTTTCTGTAGCTGAACTAAAATCCATGTTGTCTATGAAAACTAGGAAAATTTCATCTCCTCAATGGGCCATGATGCAGGCATCGCCGCCGGCAATACTTGGGACACAAGAGAACCTGCACTGCTGGATATGTCGAGAGAGAACTGAGGGCAGCACATCCCATGCCTTTTCTCTGCAGCAGCTACACTTGGTTTACCAACTCACACACACACAAAATTCATAACAATATGGCACACGACCAGATAACAAGAGCACACATGAACTAACAAATAAGTTCAAAAGAAACTTTTAATAACAACTATATTCATCTTGCCACCCATTCAGTTATTGCTGTAACAAAATCCACACATTAAAAAGATTGTACTGGCGTAGGGAAGCTTTCTTCCCTGATGCTCGTGACCAATTAGTACTGACAAAGAAACAAAACACCACCACCACGATGATATTTCTCACGTGGAAATGAAGTAGCACCATCAGTTGATAGTGTAGAGCAGCAACATGAGTGGGATTCGAGAGGAGCAGCACCAGCAAAAGTGAGATTTGAGAGGAGCAAGAGCAGCACACGCGTGAGGAGAAAGTAGAGGAGAGCAGTAGTGTGCGCAAGTTAGAAGAGGGCGGGGCCGTTTGAGTGAGGATGCTTGGCAGTTCGAGGTCAACACATCCAGCTGTCAGAGGCCTTGCCGGAATTTGGCTGGATTTTGCGACTAGCAGGCCGTTGGGATCGTGAGGCTGAGAGGAGGAAGGAGGTGGGTCGGTGATGCCTAGACGAGCAACGGGACTAGCTGAAGTGGTCGTCGTCGCTGGGAAAAGACAGGGGGAGGGGAGGAGCACGAACGTCCATGGCGGCAGTTGGGGAGGAGGGCCTCACCTATGAGAATCTTGGTGGCACAGTGCCGCTAGGCTAGGCGGAGTAGGGGGCAAGAGTCTCTTAGGATGTGTGGAGCGGCGCGTCACCAGGAGGTGGGGGGCGGCGTGTGGAC
>NC_041387.1:523928436-523953420 GCF_002162155.2 Triticum dicoccoides | reverse complement strand
GGTGGGGGACGGTGGGTGGCTGGGAGATGGGGGGCGACGTGTGGCCAGGAGGTGAGGGCAGCGGGTGGCCGGGAGGTGGGGGACGGTGGGCGGCCGGGAGGTGGGGAGGGGCGGCGCGTCACAGTGGGGGGAAATGCATCACGCCCTATATAGGCCGATAGTAACAGAATATTATTCTGTTACTAGTAACAAAATAGTCCAGCGAAGATAGAGATTTTGAAGATAATCAATGTTGAAGACAATCCAAATGCAAAGATAATGCAATCATGACGCCAAATGAAAATCTTCAAGTAAGTGTGGTGGTGGCGTTACCCACCATATAGGAAGTATTAGACCCAGACACGGTGCACAATCCTCGTGGCGCTCCGAAGTCAAATTCCACATTAATGTATTCGCACTCAGAGGGTAAGTCTTAATTGATTGAAGAAATATGTTACTTTGTGTGTTGCACATCTAAGTCATCAACATGCATAAGCGTTAGGATGTGTGTCCATTCATTGGACATTTGAGGATTCTAAGATATTTAGCTCACACCGCAGCTTGCAAAATCTCTTCTCATCCAAGGGCTTTGTGAAGATATCTGCCAGTTGCTCTTCAATGTTGACGTGAATGATATCAATGTCTTCCTTGATGACATGATATCTTAGAAAGTCATGATGAATCTCAATGTGCTTTGTCTTCGAGTGTTGCACTAGATTCTTGGCAATCCTGGTGGCGCTTTCATTGTCGTAGAAGAGTGGCACATTCTTCATGTTGATGTCGTAGGTCATGAGAGTTTGCTTCATCCATAGAAGTTGAGCACAGCAAGATCCAGCAGCAATGTATTCTGATTCAGGAGTGGAGAGGGATACACAGATCTGCTTCTTTGAAGACCAACAAACAAGAGATCGTCCAAGAAAGTGATATGTGCATGATTGTAGACTTGCGATCAACCTTGTCACCAGCATAATCAACATTAGAGTATACAACTAGATCAAACGATGAACCCTTTGGATACCACAATCCTAGTGTTGGGGTGTGAGCCAAATATCGAAGAATTCACTTCACAGCGAGGTGATGTGATTCCTTTGGTGCCGCTTGGAATCGGGCACTGAGGGAGTCCTGGATTAGGGGGTGTCCGGATGGCCGGACTATGACCTTTGGCCGGACTCCCGGACTATGAAGATACAAGATTGAAGACTCCGTCCCGTGTCTGGATGGGACTTTCCTTGGCGTGGAAGGCAAGCTTGGCGATACGACATGAAGATCTCCTCCCATTGTAACCGACTCTGTGTAACCCTAGCCCTCTCCGATGTCTATATAAACCGGAGAGTTTTAGTCTGTAGGACGAACAACAATCGTACCATAGGCTAGATTCTAGGGTTTAGCCACTCCGATCTCATGGTAGATCTACTCTTGTATTACCCATATCATCAATATTAATCAAGCAGGAGTAGGGTTTTACCTCCATCGAGAGGGCCCGAACCTGGGTAAAAACATCGTGTCCTTTGTCTCCTGTTACCATCCGCCTAGACGCACAGTTCGGGACCCCCTACCCAAGATCCGCCAGTTTTGACACCGACATTGGTGCTTTCATTGAGAGTTCCTCTGTGTCATCGCCTTTAGGCCCGATGGCTTCTTCGCTCGACATTCGTGATACGGTCCAGGATGAGACTTTTCTCCCCGGACAGATCTTCGTATTCGGCGGCTTCGCACTGCGGGCCGACTCGTTCGGCCACCTGGAGCAGATCGAAAGCTACGCCCCTAGCCGTCAGGTCAGGTTTGAAAGCTTAAACTACACGGCCGACAGCCGCGGAGACTTGATCTTCGATGGATTCGGGCCACGACCGGGCGCGCCGCACTGCCTTGATGGGCATGATCTAGCTCTGCCGCCGGACAGCGACCAGAGCGCCGCTCAGGTGTTCACTCCGACCATTAGTTCGGAGCCGACTACGCTAGCCAGGGACGGACGGTTGGACGCCGCCCTAGGAGCCGCAATCTCTGCGGCTATAGAGCCGAATACCAGCCAAGTCCTTTGCAAGGACGGTAACTCCAAGGTGCCGGGCTCCGTTCCGGACTCTGAATATTCTGCACCCCTTTCGATCGAACCCGATCGGGCTCCGATCACGGAGTTCACCGCCGCGGACGTCTTTCAGCACTCGCCCTTTGGCGATATCCTAAATTCACTAAAGTCCCTCTCTTTGTCGAAAGAACCCTGGCTGGACTACGGTCGGGGTGGTTGGGATGAGGACGACGAAGTTTGAAACCCACCCACCACCCACTTGATAGCCACTGTCGAAGATATAACCGACATGCTCGATCTCGACTCCGAACATATCGACGGTATGGACGCTGATAAAGGAGACGATCAAGAACCATAACCTATAGGACTCCGGAAAACCACCTCATCTTACGATGTATGCATGGTGGACACATACAACAAAAACGACAACGAGGACCAAAAGGATGCGGCCAGGAATCGCTCCCCCAAAAAACAATCAAAGCGGCGGCGTAAGCGCAAGGCCGAGCCCCACCTCGACAAAGACCCAGCCATAGAGTAGGGTGACTCAACGGATGATGAACATGTCGTCGAGCATCCGTCCAAGCAGGGCGGACAATCCAAAGAACAAATCCCCGGGAAAGATAATGTCCCGGACGACCTCACACCAGACAAATTGCTGCAACATCAGAACCTCCACCAAAGGCTCGTCACCACTGCATGTAGCCTGAGAAAGCAGAAGCGGAGGCTCCAGACAGCGGAAGATGCACTCAGGATCAGATGGGGCAAAGTACTCAATACCGCACATAAGCACGGCAGTAGTCGCCACACAAAGAGCTATCCGAAGCGGAAACTACTACCAGAATTTGACGAAGAGGCCATAAAGCCCCCACAGTCAAAAAATAAGGAAGCCACAAGGTCGGATAGACGACCCTACGATCAATCTTACGCATCAAAGGACGCCGCACTCAATATGGCGCGCGATCCGTCCAAGAATTCGCATCAGAAAACTGGCCCAACCAGATCCATCTATAGGCCAAGAAAGCAAGCTCCAATGAGTGATGCAATGCAAAAAAATACCCGAAAATCACGGCACGCCTAAATACAGGGGCGCCGCACACCCCCTATGCTTTACTGAAGAGGTGCTGGATCATGAATTCCCAGCCGGATTCAAGCCAGTGAACATAGAACCATACGACGGAACAATAGACCCTGGAGTCTGGATCGAGGACTACATCCTCCACATACACATGGCCAGAGGAGATGACCTCCACGCCATAAAATACTTACCCCTTAAGCTCAAAGGGACAGCACGACATTGGCTTAAAAGCCTTCCCGAGAACACCATGGGAAGTTGGGCAGTGCTTGAGGATGCTTTCCGAGCAAATTTTCAAGGGACCTATGTCCGGCCCCCGGACGCAGACGACCTGAGCCATATAACTCAGCAGCCCGGAGAGTCAGCGAGGAAGCTCTGGAACAGATTCCTTATCAAAAAGAATCAGACAGTCGACTGTCCGGATGCAGAGGCCCTAGCAGCTTTCAAACATAGCATCCGAGACGAATGGCTCGCCAGACACCTCGGCCAAGAAAAGCCGCGAACAATGGCCGCGTTAACAAGCCTCATGACCCGCTTCTATGCAGGAGAAGATAGCTGGCTGGCAAGAAGCAACACCAGCGACCCGAATACATCCGAACTCAGAGACGGGAACGGGAAGCCATGCCATAACAACGAACCACGCCGGATAAAGGACAAAAGCCTGATGAGCACGACAGTAAACGCCGGATTCCAAAGTCCTCGGCAAAATGAGAAAAAGATGCCCCCCAAAGAAGATAGGGACGAGCTATCCAACCTCAACAAAATTTTGGGCAAAATATGTCAAATCCACAGCACTTCGGGGAGACCTGCAAACCATACCCACCGAGATTGTTGGGTCTTTAAGCAGTCCGGCAAGCTCAACGCCGAACACAAGGGGCTCAACACACCAAGCGAAGATGACAATGCACCTCACGAGCAGATCACCGGAGAACAAAAGAAGTTCCCACAAGGAGTCAAGACAGTAAATCTACTTCACGCAACAAAGAAGAATAGAATGACACCTACAACGACACGCGTCGTACAGCCAGCCCCGGAGGAGCAACCCCACTGGTAGTCACAACCGATCACCTTTGATCATCTGGACTACTCCAGAGGAGACTAGAACGCAGGCTGGACTGCCTTGGTCTTAAATCCAATCATTAATGGACTCCAATTTACAAACATCCTTATGGACGGCGGCAGCAACTTGAACCTGTTGTATTAGGATACAGTCTGCAAACTCGGGGTACACCCAGTCGCAATCCACCTCGGCAACACGTCCTTTCAAGGAGTAACACTAGGTTCGGATACCCCAAGTATGGGTTCCCTTACGTTAGAAGTCACGTTCGGATCACCCGACAACTTCTGAAGCGAAAAGCTAACATTCCACATCGCCCCATTCGTAAGTCGCTAGCAAGCGCTACTGGGACGTGAAGCTTTCGCCCGCTTTAACGCAATACCGCACTACGCATCCCTTACACTTAAAATGCCCGGTCCAAAGGGCATCATCTCATTACAAGGGAACATAAATTGACACCCAAAGTACGGGCAGGGGTGCGGTTGCCTAGGCAGTCGTCCACAAATCCAGCCCTACTATCCCGGACACGCCTCGACGAGTCCGGCGTCAACATGCTTAAATTACCGCATACCCTAATGCAAGGGGCTCCGTGTGCTCACGCCCGGAGACAATACGGCCCAACTCTTGCTCCAACTATATTTTGTTTATTTCGATATAGATTTCTCGCACGCTTATTTTTTACTAAGTTCCTCTCTTTCGCAGACAAGCATCGTGCTACGCCCGTCCAGGATACGGCACGACGGAGACACAGGCGCAGGCGTGCAACAGGGACCCGTTCCAAGGATTCTCTTCAGATTAAGACCCTCTGTAAACCTTTTTTTACTGTCTCTTGTTGATAACATCCCCCAGTTTTCTCTATAGCCGAGGAGGAGGCTGGCGTCTTGGCATGTGGCCACGTCAGAATTTTTTTTGCACGTACCTGGACACTAGGGGCTTTTTTTACCAAGGGCTCTATTTCGGCCCGTCTTCATAAAGACCGAACACCTTAGGGAGTGTTCGGCGTCGTGAGTTTGGCCCTATATGCACCAGCTCCGAATCATGTCTTTGGTCAAATGTTGGGTCTGCCCGGCTCCTGTGTTTTGCTGCCTTACATTCCGTTATATCGGCTAACGCGGCACCAAGAGAACTACTGCGATTGTGCCCCGGTTCGGCCGGGTGAGCACCTCAGTAGAGAAAGCCGAAAACTGACTGTCATGATATAGCGAGAGACTGGTCAACCACTCTATGACTTTCGGAATCTTTAGGATTCCCCCGCATTAACGAAGGGCCGCTTCCCGGTCAGGCACACTCGCGCCCCGAATTCGGGCGAGCGCGGTGCCCCTAGGGGCTATTCAGTAGTCCCACTGTCAAACTCCTATGGCTAAGTGAAAGTGATAAAGCATTATAGTCCGGTTGCCTAGTTCGCCGCGCTACCACCTCCTTTATAGGACCAAGACGTTGGATTAAGTGTGAACATACGCCTTTTTGCAAACACCCCCGCATTCTATGCGTGGGGGCTGAAGCCAACAACTGCCATCTTTTAGTTCACATGCAAATATATACATTAAAACGGCCGCACAGGAGGTATCATAATTCTTGCAAGCAGAAGTATAAAAAAGCTTTTTCATAAAAACACAATTCGTCTTACAAATAGTATAAGCTATTCGAACACAGTATCCTTCGAGCACTGCGACTCTATTACATGAGCGCCAGGAAGAACTTCCTCAAAATAGTTCTTGGCAGGTACTCGGCTTTCGTCCGACTCTTGGTACTCAACAATACTGGCCTTCATATCTGCCCAGTATGTCTTGACACGGGCAAGAGCCATCTGTGCGCCATCTATGCACGCCGACCTCTTCATTGCATGAGCATGCGGCACCGAACCAAGAAATTGCTGCACCAAACCAAAATAGCTCTTCGGCTCCGGCTTCTCCGGCCACAGACGACTCGCAACAAATTTCATGGCGAGTCCGGATAATCTGTTCAGCTCCGCCCAGGTGGCTAAACGGTCAGAGACTGACAGTGGGAGCTCTGGATTGTGGTACTGCAACCAAAAAAGCTCTTCCAATTTATGGTCACCTCGGCTGCGGAAGTGTTCGGTCGCGTCCGCCGCACTTGCGGCCAAATCCAGATAAGCATTGTCCAAACTCCACTGCCGGTCTAACGGAGCATATTTAGGGTCTCCGAACTTCATCCGCAGCATATAAGGCTTTCCAGCCGTGATATCTCCGGCCTGATGCTGCTCCTCCTTCATCGCTCTCATGGCAGAGCGAGTATCCTTGGCTTCGGCCGTGATCTTTTCAAGATCTTTCTGAGCCGCCCTACCTTCTTGCTCAAGCAATCTACAGCGGTCGGTAGCATCCCTCAATTCTATGGCCATCTCAGCCATTTCCTTCTTGCTTTGACAATGAGCAGCCTATTCGGCTTTTAGCTCTTCATCTACTTTAACAACAGCCGCATCACTTTTCCTCGCTTGCTCCTTGGCTCGGGCAAGTTCCGCCTGAAGGTTCTCCACGGCAGCAGCACCATCTACATCAAGTATATATATAAGGCCTGAGCCTCAAGCTCCTATTACTGGGTGTCTTTTGAACATACCTTGAGCCTCATCTACCCGCTTATTTACAAGCGCGATGTCGGCATCGGCCACGTCAAGTTGCCACTTTAGTTCGACAGATTCACCAGTCCGGCTAGCCACCGAGCGCCTCGCCACCTTCATGGAATAAGCGACATATTATACCTAGGATTATGATCCTCTGTGCGTCGTCGTTCATGACAACACATAGAGTCTCAGGGGCTACCATTCATACAGGGCGCATTTAATATGCGGCTCTACCAAAAGGTACACCTTTTTACATACCTCAAAACCTGTTAGTAAACTCCTGGCAGCTTCGTACAATCCGTTTCTGCGAATGAAATCCTTCCAATCACCGTATCCATCAACATACGGTGTTCTTCTGAGATGGTCGCCCTACCAAGCAGATCCTTCAGCACCTCCGCCGGCACGCAAGAGGGTGCCGGACTAGTCTGACGACCTTTCCCAGGGTCCGGACTTGAAAAAGCCCTCCGGGACGATACCTCAGGGTCGCCAGCCTCATAGGACGGGGGAACAAGGGGAGGCGTTTCACTCTCTATCATCTCCGGACGAAGATCCCCTAAAGATGAGCTCTGCTGAGAAGGGTTGAGATCCGAACTGCAAGATAATGCTTCAGTTATTTTCCTCAGGAATAAAACATGAATGTGATTCATTATGGAACCCCTCCCTCACTTACGCCTCGGGGGAGAGCAGGTCCCCTTTAGGGGGCGATTCGGCTGAAGCATCCACCGGTGCCGAACCCTCTAACGAAGATTTCTTTCCCCGTTTTGAGGTTATCACCTCCGGGTCTTTTCTTTCCCTGGTCGGGAGAATTTTCGATTCTTCCCTTCCTGATGGGCTCCTTCGTGGAGGCGGTAGCTCCTTGGCCCCCCCTTCTCCTTCCGCTAATGGCGCGACCTCCAGCATCCTGGTTAGTATGGGATCCAGCACGGTCTCGGGTAGGGGGGCTGGACACCTGATAAGCTTCGCCTTCGCTATCCACTCCTATTCAAAGGGCAACTCTGTTAAAGGGTAGATTTGATAAAAATATGGATGGTGTGTTCAAATACGAGGCTACTTACTTTAGCATCTGGGCGGTTGTAGCTTAGACCTGCGTCCTCGGACAAATCCGGACACCTTGCTTGTGATCCAAAGAACAATTTGTACATCTCCATGGGTGTCCTTCCCATGAAATGTTGTAGGACTCGTGGTCCCTCCGGATTGAACTCCCACAGGCAGAGAGGTCGACGTTTGCAGGGTAGCATGCGGTGAATCACCATGACTTGCACCACTACGGTCAGATTGATATCTCTTTCTAGAAGATCTCGAATACGGCCCTGTAGCAGGGGCACGCCTTTCGACGGCCCCCAGATAAGTCCTTCATTAACCCATGCATGATGCCAGCCGTGGTGGGGGACCCGAGCGAAAAGTAGGCGGTGCCACCCATGTGGTGCCCCTAGGGGCTGTGATGTAAAACCAGTCCCATTGCCATAAGCCGAGCTCCTCTTGAAAAGAGCCTTCGGGCCATGGAGCATCGGCCATCTTGCTTATTATAGCTCCTCCGCATTCAGCGTGCTGCCCCTCGATCATCTTCGGTTCCACCTTGAAGGTTTTTAGCCACAATCCGAAGTGAGGAGTGATATGGAGGAAGGCCTCACACACGACAATGAATGATGAGATTTGGAGAATGGACTCCGGAGCTAAGTCGTGGAACTCCAGCCCGTAATAAAACATGAGCCCCCTCACGAAGGGATCAATCGGGAAGCTTAGCCCCCGAAGGAAGTGAGATGTGAACACCACGCTCTCACCGGGCTGGGGAGTGGGAATGGCCTGCCCTTGAGCAGGCAGCCTATGCAAGATTTCGCCGGTTTGATACCTGGCATCTCTCAGCTTTCGCACATCTTCTTCCGTAACGGAGGAAGGCATCCACCGGCCTTCAAGGTCAGAACCGGACATCGTCGAAGGTCTGAAGCGCCTAAAACTAGAGCTTCGGGTGTTGGAACTCGAAGCAAGGGGCGGATTCGATTTGATTGAAAAGAAGGGAGCCGAGCCTTGGTCCCTTTATAAAGGAGTTGAATACTAAGAGCCCTCCCCGTAACCGTTTGAGACTCGCTTTCGATTAGGGAGTCATACCAAAGGCACGGTTGGGTTACCCACACCCGTATTGATGAGAATCCCGGAATAAGGGGACACGATCTCTGCTTTGACAAGTCGTGCCAAGGAAACCGCCTTGCTAAACGTGCTGAGGTGGAACAATAAAATAAATAAAGAGCCTGGCTGTGGCATGATGTCACGCCGCGGAATACGTCAGCAGATCCGATTAATACAAATATTATTCTCTCTACGAAGGAATGTGGAACTTATTTTGCAGAGCCGGACACCACCCTAGTGTTCAACATCTTCTATGAAATATTCGGAGGAGGAACCCGCCTTGCAATGCCGAAGACAACTTGCGCGCCGGACTCGTCGTCATTGAAGCCTGGTTCAGGGGCTACTGAGGGAGTCCTGGATTAGGGGGTGTCCGGATGGCCGGACTATGACCTTTGGCCGGACTCCCGGACTATGAAGATACAAGATTGAAGACTCCGTCCCATGTCCGGATGGGACTTTCGTTGGCGTGGAAGGCAAGCTTGGCGATACGACATGAAGATCTCCTCCCATTGTAACCGACTCTGTGTAACCCTAGCCCTCTCCGGTGTCTATATAAACCGGAGAGTTTTAGTCCGTAGGACGAACAACAATCGTACCATAGACTAGATTGTAGGGTTTAGCCACTCTAATCTCGTGGTAGATCTACTCTTGTATTACCCATATCATCAATATTTATCAAGCAGGAGTAGGGTTTTACCTCCGTCGAGAGGGCCCAAACCTGGGTAAAAACATCGTGTCCCTTGTCTCCAGTTACCATCCGCCTAGACGCACAGTTTGGGGCCCCCTACCCGAGATCCGCCGGTTTTGACACCGACATGCACACATGCAACGCTAAGCATAATATCATGCCTAGATGCACATAAGTATAGCAAAGAACCAATCCTGGAGCGGTATACCTTTTGATCGAACTCTTTACCATTGTCGTCAAGTCCAAGATGTCTTTTGGTTGGCATTGGCGTCGTGTACCCTTTGCAGTCTTGCATTCCAAACTTTTTCAGGCAATCTTTGAGGTATTTTCCTTGCGATTTGAAGATGCCATTGCGCTGTTGACGGATTTGAAGACCAAGAAAGAACTTCAGCTCTCCCATTATGGACATCTGATATTGCTCTTGCATCATGTATCCAAACTCATCATTGTATCTCTTATCCGTGCAACCAAATATGATGTCATCCACATATATTTGACACACAAACAGTTCACCATCATATGTCTTCATGAAGAGAGTGGGGTCTAGAGAACCAGGTTTGAAGCCTTTGCTCTTCAAGAATTCTTTGAGTGTGTCATACCAAGCGCGAGGTGCTTGTTTGAGGCCATACAGTGCCTTGTTGAGCTTGTACACCATATCAAGATGCTTAGGATCTTCAAAACCAGGCGGTTGAGCGACATACACTTCTTCTTCGATTTTGCCGTTGAGAAATACACTCTTCACATCCATTTTGTACAGAAGAATGTTGCGATGGTTAGCATAGGCCAACAGTATGTGAATGGCTTCAAGCCTAACCATAGGAGCAAAGGTTTCACCAAAGTCGATTCCTTCCACTTGTGTGTAACCTTGAGCGACAAGGCGAGCCTTGTTTCTGTCAACTTGTCCAAGTTCATCTTGCTTGTCGCGATAGATACATTTCGTGCCAATGATGTTGTGCTTGCTAGGATCGGGACGTTTGATAAGCTCCTAGACATTATTCAACTCAAACTATTGAAGCTCTTCTTGCATAGCTTGAATCCATTCAGGTTCCATGAAGGCTCCTTTGACTTTCTTGGGTTCAGATATAGAGACAAAGGCAAAAAACCCGCAGAAGTTTGCTAGTTGTGTAGCTCTTGATCGAGTGAGAGGACCAAGAGCATTGATGCTATCAATAATCTTCTCAATCTGGACTTCATTGGCGACTCGAGGATGAGGTGGATGAATATTTTGATCAGACTGATTATTGTCTTCATCTTCAGCATTGGGTTTAGACTGAGCGTTGTCTTCATGTTGATTAGGTGCAGAAATGATGATCTCATCCTCAACCTGTTCCTCGGTGGGTATGATTTCTCCAGTACCCATCAGCCTGATATCTTCACCTGGTGTAGCTTCATCTAGCACATTTGGGAGGTGCTCTCTTTGTGAGCCATTAGTTTCATCGAACCGCACATCTACAGTTTCAACCACTTTGTAGTGAAAGAGGTTGAAGACTCTGTAGGTGTGCGAGTCCTTTCCGTAACCAAGCATAAAACCTTCATGTGCTTTTGGTCCGAATTTAGACGTGTGATGTGGATCTTCGATCCAACACCTATCACCAAAGACTTTGAAGTGTGACGTTCGGCTTCTTACCAGTCAGAAGTTCATAAGACGCTTTCTTGAAGAACTTATGAAGATATACTCTCTTGATGATGTGGCATGCAGTATCAATGGCTTCGGGCCAGAATTTTCTTGGTGTCTTGTATTCATCGAGCATCATTCGTGCCATCTCAATGAGCGTTCTATTCTTGCACTCCATGATGCCATTTTGCTGAAGTGTGTAAGGAGCAGAGAACGCATCTGTGATGCCCAATGTATCAAGATAAGTGTCGAGGCCAACATTCTTGAACTCACTGCCATTGTCATTCCGGATGTGCTTGATCTTGATGCCATAATTCGTCATGGCCCAATTTGCGAAGCGTCTGAAGACATCCTGCACTTCAGTCTTATAGAGAATTATGTGTACCCAGGTGTATCTCGAGTAATCATCAACAATAACGAAGCCATAGAGATGTGCAATAGTAGTAAGGGTAGATTAGTGAGCAGGGCCAAATAGGTCCATGTGAAGCAGCTCGAAGGGACGTGAGGTAGTCAAGATTGTCTTTGAGGGATGCTTGGCTCTAGTCATCTTTCCAGCTTCACAGACACCACATAGATGATCCATCTTGAACTTGATGCCTTCGATGCCAATGATGTGCTTCTTCTTCGCGAGAGTGTATAGATTCCTCATGCCCGCATGTACTTGCCTTCAATGCAATAGCCAGCATTCTGAAGCCTTTGCTAGAAGACATACGTCAAGCTGTGGTCCTACTGAGAAATCTACCATATACAGATCACCTCTTCGATAGCCTTCGAAGACTAGAGATTTGTCAGATTCCATTAGCACAAGACAATGATATTTTCCAAATATCACAATCATGTTCAGATCAGAGAGCATTGACATAGATATTAAGTTGTATCCAAGGGATTCAACAAGCATCACTTTATCCATGTGTTGATCCTTTGAGATAGCAATTCTACCAAGACTCAATACCTTGCTTTTACTAGTGTCAGCGAATGTGATGCGACTCTTAGTAGATGGACGTAGGGTTGAATACATAAGAAGACTTCAATCACCAGTCATGTGGTTGGTGCAACCGCTGTCCATGATCTATTCAGTGGCTTTCGGAGTTGTACCCTACAATGCAGTTAGCGGGATAGGCTTCACCAAGAGTATTGTGAAGCAGAAACATGTAGCAAGCAAGCATATTATCAAAGTTTAAATTCTAGTTAGGCATGATAGGATGCTCTTCAAGGAACCCTGGGACGAAATACATAATAAGACCATTGGGGCATTTTATCTTGCAACCCACAAGATGTTTTTTGGTCTCCAACATTGGCGTCAGAAGATTGTGCTTTCCGGCTGGAGACCTTTCCCTGTAAGAGAAGTTAATTCTTCTTAACCACCCACATCTTTAGGGGTGGCTTAGAATTAATGAGTCTAAGTGCAGCATCTGAGAACTTTGGCTTGGGAGCCCTGGCAAATAGCTTCGCAAGAGGAGAATAGTACTCATATGAATATGCAGAAAAGTTCTTAGTTTTGTGAACATAGCGGTTAGAGGAAACACGCTCATATTCATGAGTCTGATAACGGTTCTCCTACAAAACATTGGTGTTAGGGTGACCATGAGTGGTCCTCTGTCTGTATGAAGCCTTTGGGCCATATGACGCCTTTGGTCTGGGGTTTGTCTTCTTCCCACGTGGTATCATGACGACATTCACGGGAAGCTTCTCAAGACATCTTTTGGGCACCCAGATCTTCTTCTAGGGTGACCCGTTCCTGCAGTTAGTACCAATGTACATGGCAAACACTTCACCATTATGGTTTTTAAACAGTTTAAAATTGGCATCAGAGGATTCATCAATGGCAATTGGGTTAGTTCAAGTGAAGCCAGATAAAGTGGATGGGTCCCCCTCAGGCATCCAATATGAACCATCAACATTCATTTTCCTCTCAAACCCAACACCCTCTTTCCTAGGGTTTCGGTTCTGAATTTGTTTCTTGAGGACATCACACAAGTTCTGATGCCCATTGAGGCTTTTGTACATGCCAGTCTCAAGCAATGTCTTCAACCTAGCATTCTCATCAGCAATAGTAGTGGCATCCTCAGTAGAGGGGTTAGTTACCACATCAGCAGCTGAAGATATTGCAACATCAGAAGTAGTAGAACATCCAGCAATAGCGACAGCATTATCACGCTCAAGACACTTTACGCATGGTGGAATAAATTCTTCCTGAGTGGAACTGATCTGTTGGGCGAGTAGTGAATCGTTCTCTTTTTGAAGATCTTCATGAGACACTCTCAGTTTCTGAAGATCCTGCTTCCTTTGAAGATAATCATAGGAAAGCTTATCATGAGAGGCTGAGAGAGTTTCATGACGACTTTAAAGTTCTTCATACTTAATGCGAAGACTTTTAATATCTTCGATTAAGGATTGAGTTTGATTCATTTCCGCGTCCAATAGGTCATCGCTTTTGTCTAGCAGCTTTTGAATATGTTTCATAGCAGTTTGTTATTCAGTTGCAATTTTAGCAAGCGGCTTATAGCTAGGTTTGGATTCACATTCAGAGTCATCTTCACTAGAGGTTTGGAAATAGGCATCGCGTGATGTTACCTTGGCACCACGTGCCATGAAGCAGTAGGTTGGAGCAGAGTCATCATCATCATCATCATCATCAGCAGCAGCTTTGGTTTCAACATTGTGACCATTGTCTTCAGTGTTGAAGATTGACTTGGTGACAAACAATGACGCCAGAGCCAGGCTTGCCACGCCTGAATCGGACTCCTCCTGGGACTCCACCTCCGCCTCCTCAGAGGCTGACTCCTCCTCTAAATCCATCTCCTTGCCAATAAATGCACGAGCCTTGCTTGATGAGATCTTCTTGTGGGTTGAAGACTTTGACGAAGAGTTTGAAGAAGATTTTGATGATTTCTTCTTTTTCTTGTCATCAGAATCATATTCCTTGCTCTTCTTCTTATTCTTTGATTCCTAATCCCACTGAGGACACTCGGAGATGTAGTGGCATGTCTTCTTGCATTCGTGGCAAGTTCTCTTCTTGTAGTCACGTGATGAAGCCTCATCATTCTTTGAGCTAGATCTTGAAGACTTGCTGAACTGATTCTTCTTGGAGAACTTTTGGAACTTCCTCACAAGCATTGCAAGATCTTTGCCAAGCTCTTCAAGATCACCAGAGCTACAATCATACTCTTCTTCAGATGAGGAAACAGCTTTTGCCTTCACGGCACGGGTTCGACCATAGTTGGGACCATAGATATCACGCTTCTCAGATAGCTGGAACTCATGTGTGTTGAGCCTCTCAAGTATATCAGACGGATCGAGATCTTTGAAATCAGGCTGTTCTTGTATCATCAGGGCTAAGGTGTCAAACAAGCTGTCAAGTGATCTCAGAAGCTTCTTCATGATCTCATGCTTGGTGATCTTAGTGGCGCTGAGAGCATGAAGCTCTTTGGTGATATCAGTCAAGCGATCAAACATGAGCTGGACATTCTCATTGTCATTTCTCTTGAAGCGATTGAAGAGATTGCAAAGAACATCGATTCTTGAGTCTCTCTGAGTTGAGACACCTTCGTTGACCTTGGACAACCAGTCCTAGACCAACTTTGCAGTTTCCAGTGCACTCACACGGCAATACTGCCCTTTGGTTAGATGACCACAAATGATGTTCTTGGCGGTTGAGTCCAATTGCGCAAATCTCTTAACATCAGCAGCAGTGACGCCTTCACCAACTTTGGGAACGCCAGTCTTGGCGACATACCAGCGATCAACATCAATGGCTTCAAGATGCATGCGCATCTTGTTCTTCCAGTAGGGGTAGTCAGTGCCATTAAATATGGGGCACGTAGTGGAGACCTTGATTATCCCTACAGTCGACATAGCTAAAACTCCAGGTGGTTAAACCGAATCACACAGAACAAGGGAGTACCTTGCTCTGATACCAATTGAAAGTTCTAGTTATCGACTAGAGGGGGGTGAATAGGCGATTTTTATGAAAGTCTTCAAAACACGATGGCTTTGAAAATAAACAAGTAAACTAAACCTATATATTAAGCAGCGGAATGAAGAGTACACTAGGCAAGCATTAGTCAAGCATACAATACAGTGAAAGCACGAAGACTAACTTCAACTAGGTAGACATCATCAGAATGGAAGATAGTATGAAGCCAAACAGATATAAATTTTCACACAATGAAGTCAAGTGAGTCAGACAAGCAATGACTTCACGAAGACAAACTAAAAAGTAAGGATAGTAGGGGATAGAACCAGTTGCTTGGTGAAGACAAGGATTTGGTAGACCAATTCCAGTTGCTGTTACAACTGTACGCCTGGTTAGGGAGGCTGAGACTAAACTCAGAAGACTGTGTCTTCACCTTATTCCCCTTGAGCTAAGGACACCCAGTCCTCGCCCAATCACTCTAGTAAGTCTTCAAGGTAGACTTCCAAACCTTCACAGACTTTGTTCACCGGCAATCCACAATGACTCTTGGATGCTTAGAACGCGACACCTAACCGACTGGAGGATTCACAGTCCTCAAGTGTAACAAGTCTTTAGATCACGCGGACGGAAAGACTTTAGTGATGCCTAACACTCTTTGGCTCTGGGTGTTTTGGGCTTAGTCCTTGCAAGGATCTCTCTCTCAAATGCTTAGGAGGTGGGTTACTCTCAAACAAAAAAAGTCGTGCACTAACTCTAAGCAGCCACCAATTTATGGTGTAGGGGGTGAGGGAGTCCTGGACTATGGGGTCCTTGAGGAGTCGGCCTATGTGACATGAGCCGAACTGATGGGCCATGAAGATACAAGGTAGAAGGACCTCCCCCGTGTCTGAATAGGACTCTCCCTCTCTGTAACCGACTCTATACAACCCAGGATCCCTCCGGTGTCTATATACCGAAGGGTTTTGTCCATAGGCAAGATCACAATCATACAGGCTAGAAATCTAGGGTTTAGCCATTACGATCTCGAGGTAGGTCAACTCCTGTAATCCCTATATTCATCAAAGTCAATCAAGAAGTAAGTAGGGTATTACCACCATTAAGAGGGCCCAAACCTGGGTAAACATCGTGTCCCCTGCCTCCTTGTTACCTTCGATCCTTAGACACATAGTTCGGGACCCCCTACCTGAGATCTCCCAGTTTTGACACCTACATTGGTGCTTACATTGAGAGTTCCACTGTGTCGTCACCAGAAGGCTCAATGGCTCCATCAACCATCCACAACAATTCCGCCTTGAGGGAGACTTTTCTCCCCGGCCAAATCTTCGTATTCGGCGGCTTCGCACTGCGTGCCAATTCGATTGGCCATCTAGAGCAGATCGACAACTAGGCCCCTGGTCTTCAGGCCAGTTTCGGAAACCTAAACTATGTCGCTGACATCCGAGGAGACTTGATCTTCCAAGGGTTCGTGACCTCAACTACAGCTCCTGCCTTGGATCCGAAACTCCTCGCCGAGTCCAAAGATGGGAGTTTAGAGCCCTCCCGACTCTCCAAAGCCATAGAGCTCAACACCGGAGACATAGAGGGAATCGTTTCAACAGCTGGACCAGAGCCACTCCAGGCTCCCTCCATCCTCATCAAGCCGGACTCACCTCCGCACCTCAGCTCTGAACTCTCGAGGTCCGTGTCATACGAGCTCGGCCGATGAACTCCTATCCCGCCCCACTCCACGGATTCTCGCTCCCCTTACCAGACCCTACTCTTAAAAGAGGTTCTGGACTTAATGCAATCTCTCGCCATTACAGAAGGATCGCTGCCAAACTACGCCCAGCCCACACTAGGGACCTACATGCCATCAAATACCCCCCCCCCTCAAACTTAAGGGGCCAGCTCGACACTGGTTAAACAACCTCCCAGAAAACTCTATTGGAAGTTGGGAAGACCTGGAGGATGCCTTTAGAGACAACTACCAGGGCACTAATATCTGACCTCCAAACGCCGATGACCTCAGTCACATAGTCCAGCAGCCCGGAGAGTCAGCCAAAAAATTCTGGACCCGGTTCCTAGTCAAAAAGAACCAAATTGTCGACTGTCCGGACATCGAGGCTCTAGAAGCCTTCAAACACAGCATCTGTGACGAATGGCTTGCCCAACACCTCGTCCAAGAAAAGCCGAAGTCCATAGAAGCCCTCACATGACTCATGACCCACTTTTGCATAGACGAAGATAGTTGGCTGGCCCATAGCAGCAACAGTACCAGCGATCCTGGCACTTCCGAAGCAAAGAACAGAAACAACAGGCCCCAACGCAATAAAAACAAGTGTCGGAGCAACACTGAAAATGCCGAAGACACGACGGTCAACGCCGGATTCAGTGGCTCCAAGCCCAGTCAACGGAATAGGTCATTCAAAAGAAACAAATACGGTTCATCTAGTCTGGGCCACATACTCGATCGACCTTGCCAGATTCACGGCACCCCTGACAAGCCTGCTAACCATACCAACAGAAGTTGTTGGGTCTTCAAACAGGCCGGCGAGTTAAATACCTAACACATGGGGAAAGGGTCGCCCAGTGAGGATGACGATGAGGAGCCTCGCCAACCGAACACAGGGGGACAGAAGAAATTTCCCCCCGAAGTCAAGACGATGAGCATGATATATGCTACTCACATCCCCAAAAGGGAGCACAAGCGCGTGCTAAGGGATGTCTATGCGATAGAGCCAGTTGCCCCAAAATTCAATCCATGGTCAGCATGCCCGATCACCTTTGATCGCAGGGACCATCCGACCAGTATCCGTCATGGAGGTTTAGCCGCATTACTCCTCGATCCAATCATCGATGGATTCCACCTCAGGAGAGTCCTCATGGATGGCGGCAGCAGTCTTAACCTGCTCTATCAGGACACAGTCCGGAAAATGGGTATTGACTCATCAAGAATCAAACCCACTAAAACTACCTTTAAAGGAGTAATACCTGGTGTCGAGGCCCGCTGCACGGGCGCAATCACATTGGAAGTCCTCTTCGGTTTGCCGGACAACTTCCGAAGCAAAGAATTGATCTTCGATATCGTCCCTTTTCATAGTGGCTATCATGCATTGCTTGGACGAACTGTGTTTGCCCGTTTCAATGCGGTCCCACACTACGCTTATCTAAAGCTCAAAATTCCAGGACCACACGGTGTTATAACATTCCATGGAAACATGGATTACTCCCTCCGTACTGAGGAACACACCGCGACCCTCGCAACAGAAGTGCAAGTCGGCCTTATCAATCCGAACTCCACATTGGTAGTCAAGCCACCGGACCCTGTCAAGCGAGTCCGGACTACCCTACGGAATGATAGCCCAGCTCGTCAGGAGCTCAATTAGCAACCCGACATGTGTCTTTGCCCCAACCAAACACCAGCGTATGTACCGCGTGCTCAT
This sequence comes from Triticum dicoccoides, assembly GCF_002162155.2. NCBI lineage: Eukaryota > Viridiplantae > Streptophyta > Magnoliopsida > Poales > Poaceae > Triticum > Triticum dicoccoides. Next base: position 523,934,946 of record NC_041387.1, on the reverse strand, counting down.
AAATATGCACTAAAAATACCATGGGCAGCGACAGAGGCATGTCAAGGATAAAGTCCACAATACGGTTCAACCGTACCTGGACCCCCATCTGTCTTTTTCAACTTTATTTTTTCTTTTCAGGTTCTTTACAACCCACACCACCCTTTTTATGGTGTCAAGGGCCCTTTTCCTGGCCCCATGTGAAAACTTATCCATTAATCCTCTCAAAGGATCGCAAACCAAGGCGAAAAGCAGCACAAATGTACGGCGAAGTACCTAAAGGATCCTTCAAGATCACCTCCCCCCTTGTTCTTAAAAACCTGTACACGTCTTTCCCTTTCGCTCGGCATGTAAAATAGCCTCAATGCTTATAGCATTATCTGTACAAATACGTTTTGACGTACCAATCAGACTATAATGGAAACTGTTTTTCGCCCAAATTACTTAGTACTGGCTTATTCTTTCTTTTGTATTTTTCTTCTTTGTCATCTGATTGTCATGTACACCTCGGCTTGACCTAAATCGCCAGGGGCTCCATTCAGCCATGCACATTTATTAAATTTACCATAAGTCCAAACACTTTCACAAGTGCAATTCGGCATCCCGAATCTAGCATTATATGCATCTGCTCCGAATCATGTCTTGGGTTAATAGTTGGGTTGCCCGGCTCCTTGGTTACTACCTTACTACCTTACGTTCTGATTGTGTTTCTGGTTGGCTGGATAGACACCTCACTAGAGAAAGCTGAAAATTGACTGTCATGATGCGGCGAGAGTTGGTCAGCTATTCGGTGACTCGGTACAAATCTCTTGTGATTTTTTTGTGTCATACGAAGGACTGGTTTTTACCTGGTCAGGTGTCTACAACACCCGAGTTCGGATAGCCGAACAATACCAGGGGTTGCGCCTACAATCTTATTGTCAAACTCCTATGGCTAAGTGAGAGTGATAAAGTCACATAGTCTAATTGTCTGGTTTGCCACACTAGCACCTCCTTCAAGGACCAAATCGTCGGGTTAAGTGTGCTTTTGTGCTATTCCAAACACCCCCGTAGTATCGACGTGAGGGGCTGAAGCCGACGACTGGCCAACTCTCAGATTTAATAAATGACTGCAATGGAGGATAAATAATTTCAGAGGAAACAAGACTAAAATTATACAAAGGCTATGTTTTCATTAGAAAGCTTGGGCATCACAAATACATTCATTCAAAAATGAGGTCCTTCAAACACAGACCCTCTATAATGCGGGATCCTTCAAGACATCATTGAAATACTTCTCCGGTGTACGGTGCTCCTTGCCTGCGGGCGGTCCTTCGATTGCAAGACTGGTGGCATTCATCTTTGCCCCTTGTATCTTGACACGGGTGAGGGAGTCCTGGATTAGGGGGTATTAGGACAGCCGGACTATGTACATCGTCCGGACTATTGAAGCATGATGATACAAGGCACAAGACTCCAGCCCATATCCGGATGGGACTCTCCTTTGCGTGGGAGACAAGCTTGGCGATCCGGATATTATATTTCCTTCCTTGTAACTGACTCCATGTAAACCCTAGCCCTCTTCGGTGTCTATATAAACCAGAGAGGATGGTCCTTAGACGACCGATCACAATTACAATCATAGCATCATAGGCTAGCTCTTAGGGTTTAGCCTCTATGATCTCGTGGTAGATCGACTCTTGTACTAATCATATCTTCAATATTAATCAAGCAGGAATTAGGGTTTTACCTCCATCGAGAGGGCCCGAACCTGGGTAAACATTGTGTCCCTTGCTTCCTGTTACCATCAGCCTAAGACGCACAGATCGAGACCCCCTACCCGAGATCCGCCAGTTTTGACACCGACATTGGTGCTTTCATTGAGAGTTCCTCTGTGTCGTCGCTTTGAGGCTTGATGGCGCCTTCAATCGTCAACAACATAGTCCAGGAGGAGACCTTTCTCCCGGATAGATCTTCGTGTTCGGCGGGCCAATTCGCTTGGCCATCTGGAGCAGATCGACAACTACGCCCCTGGCCACCAGGTCAGGTTTGGAACCTTGAACTACACTGCGGATATTCGCGGAGACTTGGTCTTCGACGGATTTGGGCCTGCGCCAGGAGCACCGAACAGTCACGATGGGCACAGCTTAGACCTGTCGTCGGACGATGCTCGGGATATCACCCCTTCAGTAAAAGCCTCGGATCTAAATCCGGAGGAGGTTGTGTTGCCTAAGGGCGGATGGGTGGACCCCGCCCCAAAGGCCGCACACTCATCGGCGTTGGAGCGGAATGCAGGTCTCACCTATGTGGAAGCCTGTAACCCCGGGCCCCCAGACTCGTATCCGGTTGTTGGTTCCAGTCCACACACCCTCGAGCAAGCCGAGACAGGTTGGGCTCCGGTAATGGAGTTTACCGCTGCGGATATCTTCCAGCACTCGCCCTTTGGCGACATGCTGAACTCATTAAAGTCTCTCTCATTGTCAGGAGGCTCTGGGCCGAACTGTGTCCGGCTTGAGAGGGATGTAGGGGACGAAGGAATTCGCTGCCCACCCACCACCCACTTCATTGCCACGGTCGACGATTTAACCGACGTGCTTGACTTCAACTCCGAAGACATCGACGGTATGGACGACGATGCAGGAGAAGTACAGGAGCCACCGGTCACAGGGCGGTGGACGGCCACCTCTGCACACGATATATACATGGTGGACACTCCGAAGGAAACCAATGGCAACGAGGCAACAGAGGATAACCCCTCAGGGGGAAAAGCAAAGCATGGGCGTCTTTGGCGCCGCTCCAAGCCCCGCCACAGCAATACCGGCCCCGGAGATGAAAGCAATCCGGATGGTGCTGAAGAGGAATACAACCCTGACCAGCCCACTTTCAAGCAGTCCGGACCGGCCATGGTGGGATACTTGGAGAGGGACAACTATACACCCCCCTTCGAAGACGAGGTAAGCCTCGGCAATGACGAATTCGGCGTGCCTGAAGAACCAGTGGAACAAGTCCGCTTCAAGCAACGGCTCATGTCCATGGCAAGGAGCCTGCAAAGGAAGCAAGAGCAGCTTCAAGCTGACCAAGATTTGCTAGTGGATAGGTGGACCAAGATCCTGGCCACCGCAAAGTACGGACTCGACCGCCTTAACGGAGGGCATAGGCGGCACAACCGGCTACCTCAACCTAAGCAGGAGAACCAAAGGCACACAACCCGACGTCCACACACCACTACGGTCCAAGATAGTAAAAAAGATACACGAAGAGGCATCCTAAAGCCTCGGCGCAGCGGTCATAAATGTCAAGCCAAGGAAGCTGGTGCCAAGCCCAGCAACTCCTAGTCCGGTCAATGGACAAAGAGCAGCTCAAACCTATCCGGCCCGAGCCACATACTTGATCAACCATGTGAAATTCACGGTAATCCTAGAAGGACGGCAAAACATACCAATAGAGAATGCCGGATCCTTAAAACAAAGCGACCAGTCGTGTGCCAGAAACAATGAATGGAGGCGTCTAGTCAAGAGACCCCCCAAGAGCACAACAGTACGGCCGATCGCCCCCTATCATACAAACCACAACAATTCAATTGTCGTACCCATAGACCTAGTAGTCCGGGAAAAGCCCTCGCAGGTATAAAGCCACGAACAACACCTTCTACAAGATGTCAGGGGCAAGGGCCAAGTTCATTGGCCCACCACTCTAACGGTTGTTTTCAGATAACCAAAAAATGCCACGTCATCGGCGCATTCCCCTCATATGGTAACCCACCGTCTGCTAACGGGATGAACCACGTTGACTATATTCCACGTGGTAAAGCATTAGGCCAACACCGGTGATATACTCACACCTACGTACAAGGCCGAACTCCACCCCTAGAGCGGAAATCATACAGCTGTCGGAGTAGCAAGTCGTGCATGCCTATCAAAATTTTGATATGACAGCGAACTATCCGGACACCAACTGAGGAGCCTGTGCTGCTTCATGGTATAGCGGCTCGGGTCACTAGGGTCCGATCAGGAACCTTTAGACCAACCACAAGAGAATGTTCGGCTACCTCCGAGCATTTACCTTCACAAACTAACTTTTATGCAGAACAGGATTGGTGGCGTGGAATTGGCCCGGACAAACAAAGACAGGACCATGCAGGTAGAAGGCAGTCCGGATTTACTTTCGATCCACTCCGCCAAAAACCATCTCTTTTCATAGTCATAAATTGCACTCATATGCATAGCCACATTATCCTGCTACAATGTGTAGACTTCAATAACATGTACCGGCCCTCGTTTATCATCGACGCCTCTTTGCCACTAAATGGCATCCACACTTCGTGTTACGCCCGGTTATGCCAGGGGCTTCACAGTACGGCAACAAAGTCCGACCACCTTTTTGGTCGCTTGGCACCCTGAACTTATAGCACTATATGCATCAGCTCCGAATCATGTCTTGGGTCATTGGTTCGGTTTGCCCGGCTCCCATGTTTTGGTACCTTATGTTCCGTTCCATCGGCTAAGGTAGCGCTGGGAGAACTACTGCGATTGTGTCCCGGTTCTGCCGGATGAGCACCTCAGTAGAGAAAGCCAAAAACCGACTGTCATGATGCAGCGAGAGCTGGTCAGCTGTTCGAGAGGTTGTAAAATCCTTAAAGATTTATTCCGCATAACACCATCATAAATGCAGACTGCGACGGATCGGTCTTCCGATCAGGCGCCAATAGAGCCCCTAGTTAGGCCTTCTGAACACTAGGAGCTGCGCCGACCATACTCGAATTCCTATGGCTAAGTGAGAGTAGTAAAGCCCTATAGTATGATTGCCTGGTTTGTGGTGAGAAACACCTCCTCACAAGGACCCAACCATGGGATAAAGAGTGTTCAGATACATCTCGAACACCCCGTATTTCTCACATGGGGGCTGAAGCTGACGACTGGCCAACTCTCAAAATTTACATATAATAAACAGCCGCACAGGAAGAACATATGTTCAAACAAAACATGAAATATATAATAAAAGTGACATTATCCCATATTACAAATATTGGCAAGAATGCCCTTAGGGAAATATAATGTCTTTGGTGCACTTATCCGCCACCAGGCGGGCCCCCTTCAGTACACCTTCATAGTACAGTTCGGGCTTGCAGTGCTCCTTACCCTCCGGTGGCCCCTCAGTCATCAGCTTCTCCGCATCTAGCTTCCCCCAATGCACTTCCGCACGAGCGAACGCCATGCGCGCACCTTCTATACATACTGATCGCTTGATAGCATCAAGCGAGAACAGGCGCCCACAATCCTCTTCACGAGTCTGAAGTAACTTCTTGGAATTGGCTCTGCAGGCCACAGTCAGACAATCAAGTCCTTCATGGCCAATTCGGCCGCCTGGTGCAGTTCGACCAGCTGCTTCAGCTGATCGATAAAAGGCACCGGATAGTTTAGCACCAAATACTGCGACCAGAAGTTCCTCTCCGCAGACTTCCTCTCCTCGGTCCGGTAAAATTGGGCAGCGTCTGATAATCTGCAAGGCAGATCCGCAAACGCCCCTATAAAATCAAGAATTCAGCTTGTCGCTTAGAGTTCTCCCCACTATCACGTAATAATGGCCATAGAGACAACATGCCTTACCAGCCGCAACTTTCCAGGCCTCTTGAATGTCCCGTACGGCACCTCGGTCTTCTTCCCGAGCATTTTCCGCGGCTTGGAGAGCTTGGGCGAGTTCGGATTATTTCCTTACTAGACTCTGCTCCAAGCTCTCGCTTTTCGTCACAGCCTCCTGGATCTTCCGTTCAGCTGTGATGACCCTGGCCTCGTGTTTTTCACGAAGTGCCTGTTTGGCGGCAGCCTTCTCGTTGGCATCAGCCACAACCTTCTTCAGCTCCTCATATTCAATACTCGCTCCTAGGGCGTACAACACAAATACTTTTCAATAGGCACAATTATTCATTCGTGCCCAATGCAAGACAATGTTTAAACATACTTTGCTTCTCCTCTAATTGCTTCTTCACACGGCCAAGTTCTTCCTTGGCTCGTTCCAGGATTTGCTTCAGTTCGGACACTTCCGCATCATGAGTGGCCGTCTTCTCCGCAGACGCCTGTTTTCAAACAAAGAGGTATACATCATTATCAAAGGTTCCCACTACAAAAAAGTGTTTGATCCCCTGCCCGGCTCTCTTTTGCCGGACAGTGTATCAGGGGATACTACTCATATTATGATGATTCCTCAAAGGTTTCTTAGAAACCATACCTCAAAAGCCTTTATAAGACCAAGGCAGGACTCATTCAGCCCGCTTTCGGCAGACTGAATCTTTCCAACCACCGCACCCATGAGGGTCTGATGTTCATCGATGATAGACGCGTTCTTTAACGCTGTCAATAGACCGCCCGGAAGCTCTGCGTAGACAGAGGTTACCGGAGGAGTAGGCAAACCTCCCTCCATTGAGGTTGGCCGCTCGCCCGATCCTGGAGCCTTACAGGCCTCCAGGACTTTATCCGGCTGTGCTCTGAACCCGAGATTGCCCCCATTATCGATGCATTGTGGGGCCGCTGCCCCCATGTGTCCGGCTCCAGCGAC
>NC_041387.1:523906294-523928162 GCF_002162155.2 Triticum dicoccoides | reverse complement strand
CTCTTTGAGACGACACCTCGGTGTCGCGCTTGGACTTCGGAAAAGGAGCCCCCAGAGGCGTCTCGCTCGCCACAGCATCCGAGCTCAATGAATCCTCCGATGAGGACTGTCCGGCAGGAGACCTTGCCGGGCTGTACGAGATGTGGCGACAGTTAAAACTACTGTACCCATACGACCCTGGATGCATAGGCGCATTCAGATTTCGGTTACTTACAATTTTTCCAGGGGCTGGGCCTTGGGATCCCACTCCGGGCTGTTATCGACAGCCGGGGTGGATGCCTCTGGATGGGAACCTCTCTCGCTCTTGGGCAATTCGGCCTCCAGGGACGGGGAAGCCGCATGCTTCTTCCCGCCTTCAGAGCGAGGCTCGTCCTCCTCTGCTTCCTCCTCTTCGTCTTCGGAAGAAGGAGCATCGCTGGAGCCTTCGGATTTGGCATCCGAAGCCTCGCGGCAACGGAGGCCACTCCGGGTCTTCTTGACCTTCTTGGAGGCCTCCTTCTTTGGCGTCTCGTAAGGCGCAGGGACCAGCATCTTCGTTAGAAGAGGTACGGCCGGTTCCTCCGGCAGCGGGGCCGGACAATGCATCCGCTCCACCTTCTTTATCCATCCCTGGGGTCACGATGAAACACGATTAAAATGTCTCCCTCATGACATGCCAGCTGAAGCATGGATGGACAGGGCGCGGCTGTAACTTACCAGGCTTGCAGAATGGGATAATTGATATCCCCGGTCCTCGGCGGAGTCTGGCCACGATTTGCCGGACTTGAAGAGCACCTTCCAGATATCCTTGTGGGAGGAATCATAGAGCTCCCGAAGGGTTTGGTGCTCGGTTGGGTCGAACTCCCACAAAGTGCATGCTCGACGCTTGCAAGGGAAAACCAGGCGAACTAGCATCACCTGGACTACGTCGACGAATTTGACGTCCTTGTCAACCACGCTCTGAATGCACGTCTGGAGCAGTGACAGCTCATCGGACGAGGAACAGTTCGGGCCCTTCTTGGGCTAGGACGTGAGCCGCAGTGGAGCTCTGGATCTGAACTCAGGAGCAGGAGCCCCACTTTTTGCTGCGTGGTTTGGTGATATAAAACCACTGCTGCTGCCACTCCTTGACAGAGTCGTTGAAAGTGCCCTTTGACCAAATGACCTTGGGCATCTTGCTCACCATGGCGACGCCGCACTCGGCGTGTTCGCCACTCACCACCTTGGGCTTCACATTGAAAATCCTCAGCCACAGGCCGAAGTGAGGCGGAATCCAGAGAAGGGCCTCGCACATGACGATGAACATCGAGATATTGAGAAAAGAGTTGGGGGAAAGATCATGAAAATCAATCCCATAGTAATACATGACTCCACGAACAAATGGGTGGAGGGGAAACCCGAGCCCATGGACAAAATTGGGAAGGAACACGACTCTCTCGTAAGGCTCCGGAGTAGGGACAACCTGTCCCGCCGGTGGGAGATGGTGGCCAATCTTATTGGCCAGATACCCGGCTTCCCGGAGGTTCTTGATATCCTTCTCCCGGATGGTAGAGGCCATCCATCTGCATCCTGCTCTGGATCCAGAAATGTTTCGAAAACCTCTCTTCAATGGAAAAGAAGAGTGCTTAGGCATTAGGGCTCGAGCAGAGGGGAATGAGTTAGCAGAAGGACAAGGCGTGGGTAAAGAGGAAGAAACCTTATCTCTTTATAAGAGGTGGTAAAAGCTTTTTGCGCCTCCCCACGTGCCTAGTGGAACCCGCTCACCTCCCACTCGCCGCAATTAGCAGTGCGGTTGGATTACCCATACCCGTATTGATGAGAATCCCGTGATAAGGGGACATGATCTTTGCTTCGACCAGACGTGCCAAGAAAACCGCCTCGCAATATACGCTGAGGCTGGATGTGGGGAAACAGCTCGGATAATGACCCGACCTTGATGACATGTCGCACTGTCTAGAAAGTTGTCAGCAGAGTACATTTGTGAAATATCGTTCTCTCTACAACGGTATTAGAAGATCATTTTGCAGATTCGGACACGGTCTACGTGTTCGATAATTACCTTGGAGTATTTGGAGAAGGAACCCGCCTTGCAATGCTGAAGACAAGACTGCGCGTCAGACTCATAGTCATTGAAGCCTGGTTCAGGGGCTACCGAGGGAGTCCTGGATTAGGGGGTATCCGGACAGCCGGACTATGTACATCGTCCGGACTATTGAAGCGTGAAGATACAAGACACAAGACTCCGGTCCGTGTCTGGATGGGACTCTCCTTTGCATGGGAGACAAGCTTGGCGATCCGGATATTATATTTCCTTCCTTGTAACCGACTCCATGTAAACCCTAGCCCTCTCCAGTGTCTATATAAACCAGAGAGGATGGTCCTTAGAAGACCGATCACAATTACAATCATACCATCATAGGCTAGCTCTTAGGGTTTAGCCTCTACGATCTCGTGGTAGATCTACTCTTGTACTACTCATATCTTCAATATTAATCAAGCAGGAAGTAGGGTTTTACCTCCATCGAGAGGGCCCGAACCTGGGTAAACATTGTGTCCCTTGTTTCCTGTTACCATCAGCCTAAGACGCACAGATCGGGACCCCATACCCGAGATCCGCCGGTTTTGACACCGACAACGGGCAAAGGCCATCCGGGTACCTTCGATGTAGACCAACCACTCTATAGCATCTAACCGAGGGCAGGCATCGACCAGCCGCTTCACAAGCCCAAAGTAGCTTTTAGGTATTGGTTCCGCTGGCCGAAGATGGACTATGACATCCTTCATGGCCAGTTCAGCCATCCTATGTAGCTCGGTCAGCTGCTTGAGCTGATCGTTGAGGAGCAAGGGCTGCTATGGCTCAAGGTACTGTAACCAGAACAGTTTCTCTGTTGAGCTTCCCTCTTCGGCTTGGAAGAAATCCATAGCATCTGCAACACTTTGGGGCAGATCCACAAACGCTCCATGAGAACTCTAAATGCGTGTCAAAAATTATACTTTCTCCTTACGTATTTGCTCTGTATATTAAAAGTCTTACCAGCCGCGATCTTCTTGGCTTCGTGGATCTCCTAATAGGCACCTTGGGCTTCAACCCGAGCCTTCTTAGCACTTTGGATTGCCGCAGCAAGTTCAGATTCTTGATCCGACACCTTGCGCCCCAAAGACTCACATTTTTGTATAGCATCTGTGAACTCTTGTTGGACTTCATCCAACCTCGCCTCATGCTTTTGGTAGGTGGTTCGTTCCTCGTCCGCCTCCTTGGCTTCGGACAGCGCACTCTTGAGGGCTTCGACCTCAAACATGTCACCTATGAGCATAACCATAAAGCTCAGTCAGATAAAAAATTGAAACTCATATCATTTACGATATGCTTTGGTACAACATACCTTGTTTTGCCTCCAGCCTCCGCTTTAGTTCGGAGACTTCGGCCGCATGCGAGGTTGCTGCTGGCTTCACCGCCTGTTCATCCAAGTAGACATATATGTTAGCTCCTGTGGAGCATTATTTGATCCTATGTTCGGCCTTTATTCATGAAACACCGAATAGAGTCTCAGGGGCTACTATCTATATATAGGTATTCCTTTTATAAATAATTAAAAATATATTACTTCACATACCTCAAAGCCTGTTAGAAGGCTGGTGTAGGCTTGGTTCAATCCGCTTTTAGCAGAACAAACCTTTTCAACCACCGTACCCATAAGGGTACGGTGCTCCTCCACAATGGAAGCACTTTGAAGAGCTTCCATCAGTGTGTCTGGCGCCTTTGGATTGATAGAGGACGCCGGTGAAGATTGCACGCCCCCTTCTCTTGAAGAAGGCTGCTGGTCCGATTCTGGAGTTGTATGGGTCTCTGGAATAATATTCGGTTGGGGGCCGAATTGAGCGTTGCCACCACTGCCGATCTCCATGGGGGTTGATTTCCCCCTCTCTTAGGCACCAGAGGTATTACCCTCCGCCACCACCTTCACGGCCTCCCAAGATAACACTTCAGTGTTATCCTGGGCAATGGGTGGAGAGATCTGCGGAGGCGGCTCGCTCTCCATCGCATTCGTCCCTAGCCAGTTCCCAGATGACGATGATCGTTGGGGGAGATCGTGAGACGGGCTATAATGCACACTTTAGTATGACAAAATAATAAGACATAAAATCGGATATGTATATGGTGTCTTTGGATACCGATTCAGCCGAGGGCTTCGCCCTGGGGTGCCGCTTTAGGGTGGCATCAGCATCCACTTCAGAATCATCCGAAAACGAGGGTTTTCCCTTCTTGGCCGCCTCCGCCTCCAGATCCGCGGAAGCCCCCCTTTTCTTCTTCCCTCCCTTGGGGAGAGAGTTACTCTCTTCCTCCTCTACGTCTTCGTCATGGGAGGAGGAGGCTGTGGAGTCTTCGGACATGGCGTCCGAAGTACCCTTACGATGGAGGCCACCTCTGGTCTCCTTGACCTTCTTCTTGGCCTTCTTCTTCGGCGCCTGATACGGCGCCAGAACTAGCATCTTGGCCAGCAAGGGAGTAGCCTAGTCCTCCGGCAGCAGAGTCAGACATTTGATCTTCTCCGCCTTCTTTGTCCAGCCCTTTGAGAGTCAGAAAATTCAATACACCCCTTGTATTTGCAAATAAAAGTTATCATAAAAACTTACGGGAGTGGGCGTGTGTGGTCGAGGCCGTGGTCTTCGGTCATCTTTGGCCACGACTTTTGAGTCTTGAAGAGCAACTTCCATATGTCTTCGTGCATCATGCTGAAGAACCGCTGCAGGGTCCGAGGACCGGCCGGGTCAAACTCCCACATGTATTAAGTCCGGCATTGACAAGGGAGAATCCGATAAAAAAGCATCACCTGGATCACGCTGGCGAGGCTGGTGTTCTTGTTTATCACGCCCTTGACGTGGCTCTCCAACACCATCACATCGTCAGACGATTCCCAATCTAGGCCCTTATTAAGCCAGGATGTAAGCTGCACCGGGGGCCCAGATTTGAACTCAGGAGCGACGGCCCATGTGGCGTTGCGGGGTTCTGTGATATAGAACCACTCCTGCTGCCATCCTTTGACGCTCTCCACAAAGGTCCCCTTTGGCCAGGCGACATTAGAGAGTTTGCTCACCATGGCGCCGCCGCACTCCACGTGTTGGCCCTCGACCACCTTTGGCTTCACATTGAAGACCTTGAGCCAAAGGCCGAAGTGGCAAGGGACGCAGAGGAATGCCTCGCACATGATAATAAACGCCGAGAGGTTGAGGAAGGAATATGGGGATAGATCACGAAAATCTAGTCCATAGTAGAACATGAGACCACGGACAAAAGGATGAAGGGGAAACCCTAGTCCGCGAAGGAAATGGGGGATGAACACTACCCTTTCGTTAGGCTCCAGAGTAGGAATGATCTGCTTTTTGGCAGGAAGCCAGTGGACTATGTCCTGGCTAGGTACCCAGCTTCTCGGAGCTCCGTGATGTTCTCCTCTATAACACTGGAGGCCATCCACTTGCCCTGCGCTTCAGATCCGGACATGGCTAGGAGTGCTTGGTGGCGATGGAAAGTATTGAGACTCGGGGCGCTGGAGCTCGGATGGTGGATAGGCAGAGGAGGGAGAAGGCGTGGAGTAAAAGACAGATCCTTATCTTCTTATAAAGGCAGTGGATGTCAAGCGCCCTCTCACAAGCCTTAAATCTCGCCTATTCCCAAGGGGACGTGTGAATGGCACAGTTGGATTACCCAAACCACAGTTTATAAAAATCCCGTGATAAGGGGACACGATCTCTGCTTGGACAAGACGTGTCAATGTCCGTGCCTCGAAATATGAAACGAGGCTGTGAAACGGTTCAGAATGCTAACAGGGCCAGGACATAATGCCTCGCCGGAAAATCGCCTATGGACGTGGCTCGTTTCGTTTTGAACATTTTTGCCCATAAAGCTTAAGGCTGTCATTGTTCAGTAAACTCAGATACAACTGTTTTGCGTGGAGGACTGCGTTGAAGTATTCGGAGAAGGAACCTGCCTTGCAATGCCAAAGACAATCTACACGGCGAACACATCGTCATTGAAGCCCGGTTCAAGGGCTACTGAGGGAGTCCTAGACTATGGGGTCCTTGAGGAGTCGGCCTATGTGACATGGGCCGGACTGATGGGCCATGAAGATACAAGGTAGAAGGACCTCCCCCGTGCCCGGATAGGACTCTCCCTTGCATGGATGGCAAGCTTAGCATTCGGATCATGTACCTTCCTTTCTCTGTAACCGACTCAGTACAACCCAAGATCCCTCCAGTGTCTATATAAACCAGAGAGCTTAGTCCATAGGCAAGATCACAATCATACAGGCTAGACATCTAAGGTTTAGCCATTACGATCTCGGTAGATCAACCCTTGTAATCCCTATATTCATCAAAGTCAATCAAGCAGGAAGTAGGGTATACCTCCATTAAGAGGGCCCGAACATGGGTAAACATTGTGTCCCCTGCCTCCTTGTTACCTTCGATCCTTAGACACACAGTTCGGGACCCCCTACCCGAGATCTGCCAGTTTTGACACCAGCAGGGGGTGGGATATTTATAGCCAGGAGGCAACCCAACCTAATATGTCCAAAATGACCCTTGGTCACTAAGGAACCGACATGTGTCCAACGGTCGGATTTCAAACACACGCGACAGCTTGGCTTGGGCTGCAAGCAAAGCTGACTCATCCAGCTCTGGATAAGGTTTGCTCTCATTGTCTTCGCTCGAAGACATAGGATTTGGTTGAGCATCACATCACTCACTCTGACTTTGTTCACTTGGACCCCACTTAACAGTACAGTGGTTCCTATGACTCATAAAGAAGAATGGAAACTATGAAACAGCTATGTCTCCGCACTCCATAGTCTTCAAGTGAATATCTTCACATGTCATAATCTTCGTCGTGAATTTCTTCACGAACCACCATTGTCTTCAATGTCTTCATATATTTTTGGGGGCCATCTTGATATGTCTCCAACGTATCTATAATTTTTTATTGTTCCATGCTATTATATTACCTATTTTGGATGTTTGTGGGCTTTATTTTACACTTCCATATCATTTTTGGGACTAACCTACTAACCGGAGCCCCAGCCCGAATTGCTATTTTTTTCCTATTTCAGTGTTTCAAAGAAAAGGAATATCAAATGGAGTCCAAACGGAATGAAACCTTCGGGAGCGATCTTTTTGGAACAAACATGATCCTGAGGACTTGGAGTGGAAGTCAAGAAACAAGCGAGGCGGCCACGAGGGTGCCCGGCGCCCCCCCCTAAAGGTGGGCGCGCCCCCACCCTCACGGGCCCCTCGATCATCCACCGACGTACTCCTTCCTCCTATATATATACCCATGTACCCCGAAAACATCAGAGGCGACCACGAAAAATTGTTTCCACCACCATAACCTTCTGTATCCACGAGATCCCATCTTGGAGCCATCATCGGCGCTCCGCCGGAAGGGGAATCCACCACTGATGGCCTCAACATAAACTCCAAGGCCTCTCCGATGAGTTGTGAGTAGTTTACCACAGACCTTCGGGTCCATAGTTATTAGCTAGATGGCTTATTCTCTATCTTTGATTCTCAATACAAAGTTCTCCTTCCTCTTCTTGGAGATCTATTCGATGTAACTCTTTTTGCGGTGTTTGTCGAGATCCTATGAATTGTGGGTTTATGATCAAGTTTATCTATGAGAAATATTTGAATCTCCTCTGAATTCTTTTATGTGTGATTAAGTTATCTTTGCAAGTCTCTTCGAATTATCAGTTTGGTTTGGCCTACTAGATTGATCTTTTTTGCAATGGGAGAAGTGCTTAGCTTTGGATTCAATCTTGCGGTATCCTTTCCAGTGACAGCAGGGGCAGCAAGGCACGTATTGTATTGTTGCCATCAAGGATAAAAAGAAGGGGTTTATATCATATTGCATGAGTTTATCCCTCTACATCATGTCATCCTTCTTAAAGCATTACTCTGTTGTTCATGAACTTAATACTCTAGATGCATGCTGGATAGCGGTCGATGTGTGGAGTAATAGTAGTAGATGCAGGCATGAGTCGGTCTACTTGTCCCGGACGTGATGCCTATATACATGATCATGCCTAGATAATCTCATAATTATTCGCTTTTCTATCAATTGCTCGACAGTAATTTGTTCACCATCATAATAATTATGCTATCTTGAGAGAAGACACTTGTGAAACCTATGGCCCCCGGGTCTATCTCTTATCATATAAGCTGTCAATCTACTTTTATTTGCATCTTTACTTTTCCAATCTATATCATAAAGTACCAAAAATATATTTGTCTTATCATATTATCTCTATCAGATCTCACTTTCGCAAGTGGCCTTGAAGGGATTGACAACCCCTTTATTGCGTTGGTTGCGAGTTCTTGTTTGTTTGTGTAGGTGCGTGGCGCTTGTGAGGAGCCTCCTACTGGATTGATACCTTGGTTCTCAAAAACTGAGGGAAATACTTACGCTACTGTGCTGCATGACCCTTTCCTCTTCAAAGAAAACCAACGGAAGCTCAAGACATAGCACATCTCTGGTAGGTAAACCAAATAAATGAGGGACTACTACCTATGTTATCCTGCAATTCTCACAAACACATTAGTCCCTCAACCACATTTGTCGTCAATACTCCAAAACCAACTAGGGGTGGCACTAGATGCACTTACAAACCCACTACAAAGCACCTCTTCCCATTGCGAGATAAATAGATCAAGTTGGCCAAACAAAACCCAAATATCAGAGAAGAAATACAAGGCTATAAGCAATCATGCATATAAGAGATCAAAGAAGACTCAAATAACTTTCATGGATAAAAACATAGATCTGATCATAAACTCAAAGTTCATCGGATCCAAACAAACACACCGCAAAAAGGCTCATATCATATGGATCTCCAAGAGACCATTGTATCGATAATCAAGAGAGAGAGGAAGCCATCTAGCTACTAA
The DNA here is from genome assembly GCF_002162155.2 of Triticum dicoccoides. Taxonomy (NCBI): domain Eukaryota; kingdom Viridiplantae; phylum Streptophyta; class Magnoliopsida; order Poales; family Poaceae; genus Triticum; species Triticum dicoccoides. The sequence continues at coordinate 523,919,246 of NC_041387.1, read as the reverse complement.
CTACGGACCCGTAGGTCTACAAAGAACTACTCACGCATCATCAGAGAGGCACCAATGGAAATGGTGAACCCCTCCATGATGGTGTCTACATTGGATCTGATGGTTCTGGACTCTACAGCGGCTGGAATTTATTTTTGTTGACTCCCCTAAGGTTTCCATAATATTGGGGTATTTATAGAGCAAAGAGGCGGTTCAGGGGGCACCCGAGGTGGGCACAACCCACCAGGGTGCACCTAGGCCTCCTGGCATGCCCTGGTGGGTGATGCTCCCCTCGAGGCGCCCTCGAGGTGCTTCCTTGGCCCACTGGATGTCTTCTGGCCCAAAAAAATCCTCAAGAAGTTTCGTTGCATTTGGACTTCGTTTGATATTGATTTCCTGCGATGTAAAAAACATGCAGAAAACGGCAACTGGCACTGGGCACTATGTCAATAGGTTAGTACCAAAAAATGATATAAAGGCTATAAAATGATTGTAAAACATCCAAGAATGATAATATAACAGCATGGAACAATAAAAAATTATAGATACATTGGAGATGTATCAGCATCCCCAAGCTTAATTCATGCTCGTCCTCGAGTAGGTAAATGATAAAAACATAATTTTTGATGTGGAATGCTTCCTAACATGTTCATCACATTTCTTTTCCTTATAGCATGGACATATGGACTTTTATATGATTCAAAGCAATAGTCTAGTTTTGACATGAAGACTTTAATACTCAAGCATACCAACAAGCAACCATGTCTTTCAAAATATCAACACTAAAGCAAATTATCCCTAGCCTATGCTCAATCATTGATCCATTCATGAAACACACTCGAATATTAGTTACACCCAATGCTCAAATACGATCATAGTGCCCCTTAGTTGGTCCTTTATAAGAGATGATGGAGACTCAAAAAATAAAAATTGCATAAGTAAAAGAAAGGCCCTTCACGGAGGGAAGTAGGGATTTGTAGAGGTGCTAGAGCTCAAAGCTTAAATTGAGAGATAAAAAATATTTTTGAGAGGCATACTTTTCCCACCAACGAAAACGACTTGGCACTACAAAAAAATACACTTCCGTGATGATACATGTTTGTCATAGTAGGTTGCGTTTTTTGTCATGCATGTACACCCACGACAATTTTATGACAGAATCAAGATAGTCATACTTGTGCTGTCGTAGAAGTGTTCCATGACATTACCAAAATTATCGTCATAGAAGTGTCCACTTCCATGACGATAAATCGCGCGTCATAGAAGTGCTTTCATCAAGGGTGACCGACACGTGGCATCCACCGTAATGGAACGCCGTTAAGCTATCGGGTCCGGTTTTGGATCCGATAACCTGTTAACAGCCCCGACCAATGGGGATTTTCCACGTGTAAAATCATCATTGCTGGAGGAAACACGTGTCGGCTCATCGTTGGGACAGATGTCATCCACTCATTGGACCGAAGGCGCCTATGATACATCGACATATGGCACGGCCCAACAGAGGCCCATTCCTGTGAAAAGTCCAGCCCGTTTGACTTGGTCAAAAGGTGGCGGGCCGGCCCACGGAAAGCCTGTTAACGGCCTATTCGCATATAGCCCATTTACAGCCCGCTAACCCAGGGCCCGTACGACCTATCCGAATTAGGACCAGTAGCATCATCTGGGCCATCCAATATGATTCCAGCCCACTTTAAGTTCCGGCCCATGTATGGCCCATGACATCTTTCGGCCCATATGAGGCCCTTTGTAACTCTTGGCCCATTAACGGCCCATGGTGAAACTGGCCCATATTGAATAGTGTATCACTTTATACACATTAACAGCCCATTAATCCATTGGGCCGTTTGCAGCCCTTGTTATCTTTCGGCCTTCTTAGGGCCCATTTATTCTTGGGCTCATTTCCAGCATTTGGTTACTTATGACCCGTTACTGTCATTTTCTGCTTGTGGGCCAAATTCAGCCTGTGGTTACAGTCGGCCCATTTGTGGCTCGTTAATACGTTGGGCCATTTTCATAGTGTCATCAAATACGGCCTATTAACGATGGCCCGTTATGGTCGGCCCATGAACGGATGATTCCAACTCTAGCCCATTTACGGACATAATGCGGTCTATTATTGGCGAATGTTTGGACAATCGATCATACGGCCCGTAGAAGGCCCATTGATGATACGGCCCCTAGAAGGCCCATTGTGTCTACGGCCCAAAAAAGGCCCATTGTGTCTACGGCCCGTAGAAGGCCCATTGTTTCTACGCCCCGTAGGAGGCCCATTGTTTCCATGGCCCGTAGAAGGCCCATTGTTTCTATGGCCCGTAGGTGGCCCAGTGTCACTACAGTAAATATGTAGCCCATGGTTATTGTGGCCTAGTTTTAAAAAATAGGTTATTGCGGCCACTAGCAAACCGCGGAAAAACAACTGCACTCACTACAAGCAAACAAATAAACAAGACAACAAGGAAATAAATAAGCAAGCAACTTACGCTAGGCTATCACGGCTATTACACATATTACATCCACTGGGCATCAAAGTTCGCCACCAGTACAAATATAGGGAACAAAGCAGCATATCATATACACTGGTTGTCAAAGTTGGCGACCAGCGCAAATAAACGCCACAACAAAACAAGTCCAGAACTGAAACCACTTCAGAAGATCTCAAGAAACAATATCCTGTGTACCCATAATGCTGGCAAGATGCTTAGCAAGCTTATTTACTTTCTCTTGTTTGGTGCTTAAATCCTCCAACGCTTGCTGTTGCACCAGAAAGTATGCATCTGAATTCTGCAAGGACTTCCTTAGTCATTCAGCTTCCTGTCACAGCACATCTGATTGATGTCTTTCAACTTGAAGTTGAGACTCAAGAAGAAGAACTGATTCAGGCAGCGCGGTCGAAGAGGTTGTGCCACCAGTAGTGGCCAGTAACTCGAACACTACATCAAGACTTTTGGGTTCTCTCACTGTCGTCAAGATAGTTTTTATCAACTTCCTTGGAGACCAACACGGATGTCTCACTATCTTGAACGTTATCTGCATTACTTCCTTTACCATTGCATAACGGGGTACTGTTCTCCAATATTTTGTCCGAATTCTAAAAGGGAAATAGGCAGACACATCACAGGTTTACCATGTTGTATATGAAACTCATTTTGGTAAATGAGTTCAGTAGTAAAGTGGACAGGATAACATCATGAAACAAACATATATCTATGTACCATGGTCACTTTATGGTCTATATCATTCAATTTTTTTTGCCAAATCAAGATAGAGACATAGTTCAAATAATATTTGTTCAAGACAAAGCAAAATAGACAGAATATAAGTGTGGGAAACTATAGAGAAATAACAACACTTGTAATGTGCATGACATGAGACCATAACTATTTATTCAATTGAAACTGAAATCAACATAGAGCAAGTTACAACAGCAAACCAGTTAAAGAAACAGGTTTAAAACATACCTGTTGCACCATTGGAGTTTCAATTCCATCCTTCAAATTTGAAAATAGTTGGTATGAGTAAATACAGTAATGCAAGAGCAAAGGAGTATGAACCATAGCTACAGAACCAGACTTGAGAACAAATCTTCTTCTCCTTTAAGTGTTGAGTTGGGATTCGGAGTGGTGGTCCTCGTGCTTTGGGCACTGCAGTTCCCTTACTAATTGCTCGTGTTTGGGTGCTCTGTAGTGGAGACGGTGTTGTGTCAACTGGAACTGGGTTACTATCTGCCGGGGTTGGGTTAGAAGGGGTGTAGTTGGTTCTCTGTCCAACTAGGTAGGGGTACAATCTGCGAGAGTCTGGGTTATGTGTGGTGGAGCTGGTTCTTAGGAAAGTACAACCGTGGTTCTATCTGCATCAACTGGTAGCACTATCTTTTCTGAAGACCGTGTTGTTACTCCCTTAGATACTGCCATCACCCTCTCCAATTCAAAAGGCTGATAAACAAGAAAAGTAATTGAAAGTATGGACATTGTATGATCGACGGGGTGCAATGGATAGTGGGGAATAAAAGAGGGCATGAAATAATTCACATTTATGTTGTCTAACCAAACGGGATAGCATGACACAATTTCACATATATGATGGCTAACTAAGCAGGATAGCATGACACAATTTCACATTATGATGGCTAACTAAAAAGATGGAAAGACATAGTTCAAAATATGATGACTATGTAAATAGGATGACATGATATAACTATATATTGTGTTTATTAAATAGGTTGGCATGCCATAATTCACATACATTCACGGATAGAATGCCATAATTCAAAATATGATGACTGTAAACACTAAACAGGATGAGATGATATAACTATATGATGTCTTTATTAAATGGGTTGTCATGCCATAATTCAGATAGATGATGTGTATGTACTATGTAAACATGATGGCATGATATAATTCAAATATATGATTTATATAGTAAGCAATTAAGCAAATGGCAATTCAGTAAAAACTAAGAAATGTAAGACAACATGCATGACATGGGTAATATAACCCTCCCAAGTTTGAGCATAGACCTCAGAGGGGAAATAGGACTGGTCATCAGTCTCTGAATCCTCCTCCGAGGAGCTCTCTGTAACCAACAAGATGTCTGCTTCAGCAGGTAGCATTGTCTTCTTTGAATACCTTGTTTTCACTCCAGATACTTCCATCACTGCTTCAAATGGCTGATGGACAGGAAGAGTAGTTGAATATACAAACGTTGTCGACAAATGGAACACGTAATACCAAAAAAATGATAGCATGATATAATTCACATACATGATGATTGGCTAAACAGGATGGCATTGCATAATTCACATATATAATGCCTTTGCAACAAGATAGCATTGCATAATTCACATATATAATGTCTTGCAACAAGATGGCAATGCATAATTAACATATATGGTAATTAGACACTAAACAGGTGGCATTCACACAAAGCATGTCTAAACTAATCGAATGACATAGCAATGCAAGACACCATACACACGCTATGAGCAACATAACCCTACCAAGTTAGAGCATACACCTCGGGGGGAATAGGACTGGTCATCTGTCTCTGAATCCTCCTCTGAGGAGCTATCGATAACCAGCGAGATATGTGCTTCGTCAGATAGCATAGTCTGCTCTAAAGACCTTGTTTTCACTCCAGAATTTTCCATCACCGTGTCAAATGGCTGATGCACACGAAGAGCAGTTGAATGTACTAACATTGTTGACAAATGTAATACGTAACAGAAAAAAGGATGGCCTGATATAATTTACAAATAAGATGACTGGCTAAGCAGGATGTCATTACAAAATTCACATATACGATGCCTAGCTAAACAAGATGGCGTTGCATAATTCACATAAACGATGAATAAACTAAACATATGGCATTCACACAAAGGATGTCTAACTAAGCAGATGACATATTTGATGTATAAAGTAAGCAATGCAAGGCACCATATGCATGATATAACCAACGTCAGCATGCCAAATTAGAGCGAAGACCTCAGGGGGTAAATAGGAGTGGTCTTCTCCTTCTGAATCCCCCTCGGAACAAATGTCTTCCTCTCGATTACAATCCAAAATGGGTGGGGGGCTGCCTTTGCGCCTAGCTTGGAGCAACGTCTACATGAAATTTTATTGCCATGCAAGGCTCATCTCTTTTGCTCTACATGTTCAGTTCCATTGTTTACAATAACTGTCATGCATAGGAATAAAACATAGTGAGATTATGTAAGGAGTGCATACAGAAATCCAGAGTAATGGTAGCAACCTATGGATAGACCCAAAACCAATAATAGCAGGCAGATAATCGCTTCAGTTAAAAAAATACAAATAATGGCTTCTTTACTGTTTGTTTCCCACCCAACATGAAACTCATAGTAGACACCAGAGATTGACCAGATAGTAGACAGATACTATTGATTGCGGCCCCGATATGTACCCCACAACCATTTAAAAACTCAAGTTTGACCATTAGTTTGGAGTTGACAAAAAGTCTAATCGGTGAACAGGACGATAAAGTAGCATGTAATATTAAGAGATGCATAACGTAAGCAGACACAAAAGAGTGTGACCTCTCTTGCGGACCCGTGTAGTCCTCGAGGTCATCTGCTCGGTTGATGATGGTAATGGAGTTTTCACGGCTGCCGGCGGCGGGGAAGAAGATCTGAGGCGGCGAAAGGCAGTCTGGAGGCTGGATCCCTGCTGTGCTAGACCCTTCTGTCGTAGGAGCGGCTGAGCAGGGGTGGACAATGGCGCAGTAGGAGCGGGACAATCCACGCAAGGTTTTCTTTGACAACTATCTGTAAGAGAAGTAATTCTGTAAGGGCTTGTTTGAATTGGAGGATTCCAACAATGCAGGGATAGGAAATAGACATGAATAGGATAGGAATGCACGTGCAAAATAGAGAATTTGAAAACACGGGATTTCTGCCAATCTGGGTGTTTGATTCACAAGAATTGGAAGATCACAGGATGCAAAAAAGCATGGTGAGATTAAGTCAAACCACAAGAAAATGTATGGTTATAATGCTATTATGCTACTATCTCTTAGTATTGTGCTTCATGAATAGGAATTTGAAAAGGAGGACAAGTGGAAATTAAAATTCCTACGGGTTTTTTTTCAAGGAGACACTAAAGGAACAAATCCTACAGTTTTCCTTCGCTCCATTCCTTTGAACCAAATTCATGAATAGTAGTACCATAGGAAACTTTCCAATTCCTATGTTTTTCATTCACTTTTCCTTTCAAGCACTGGCGATTCTAGTAGGCAGGCTTTAGAAGGAAAAGCCTACACTAAAAAACGTTTTTGTGCTACTTCTATTACTTTGGACCCAGGCCACTGCCCTACTAGCTCAACTCCCAGGCCCATCGACAAATGCATAGCTCAAATGCGCAGAGATAAATAATGATGGCATTCAAGAGAGTCCATCACGGATAGCTAAGTTGCCTGGTACCTCACTGCTTGTCATATAGTAGGATAAAATAATCATATTTCACATTACTACGTGTGCTCAGTGGACAATATATATAACATGTAGAGTAAAAAAGAGATGCAACGAGTGTACAACCTCTTTGGCAAAGCCATGTAGATCTCAGCGTGATTGGGTTGGCCAGTGAGGATGCTCGGGCTGACTTGGCTGTCGGAGGAGGGGAGGAATATCTTAGGCGTCTGGAGATGGAGCCCGAGGTACTGCTCCGCTGTGATGGAGGGTTTCGTCGTTAGAGTCTGGTGAGTTGTACGATGCTGACGCTGAAGCAGGACAAGAGAGACAATTTAAACCTGAGTGGAATTCTAATAGCATATCCAATAGATGACGTAAAATACATAACCACAAAGTGGTAGATGTAAAATACATCAGTCGCTCATCTCTAAACTTAACTGTCGAAACTAAATTTAACTGTCAAAACTGAACTTAACTGTCGAAACTGAATTTTGCTGTCGAAACTGAATTTTACTGTCGAAACTGAACGCACTAGAGGTGAGGCTACACGTCAGTCGACTGACTTTTTCATCTCTGCTCAGTCGATTTTGCAACCATTGGATACGAAATCAAGGGCCTGCAGTTCATCTTCAACCTCCAACCCGTGAGCCGCTAGCCACCACCGGTCAAATAGCCACCCCCCACCGCCTGCGGCCGGCGGTGTGCCGCCTTGCCCGCCCCGAAAACACTCCCCACCGCCAGTCCACCGCCGCCCCGGTCATCCCTCTAGGCCCCCTCGTGCCGATCTTTTTCTCCGGCGATCCCCACACCGCTGCCCCACCACCGCCGGCGACCACCGCCCCCACTGAGTGAGTCCTGGATTAGGGGGTATCCGGACAGCCGGACTATATACTTTGGTCGTACTGTTGGACTACGAAGATACAAGATTGAAGACTTCGTCCCGTGTCCGGATGGGACTCTCCTTTGCGTGGAAGGCAAGCTTGGCGATTCGGATGTTAGATCTCCTTCTCTGTAACTGACTCTGTGTATCCCTAGCCCCCTCCGGTGCCTATATAAACTGCAGGGTTTAGTCCGTAGGACAACAACAATCAGAATCATAGGCTAGCTTCTAGGAAGTAGGGTATTACCTCCATCGAGAGGGCCCGAACCTGAGCAAACATCATGTCCCCAGCCTCCTATTACCATTAGCCTTAGACGCACAGTTCGAGGGCCCCTACCCGAGATCTGCCGGTTTTGACACCGACATTGGTGCTTTCATTGAGAGTTCCTCTATGTCATCGCTGCAAGGCTTGATGGCTCCTTCAATCATCAGCAATAATACGGTCCAGGGTGAGACTTTTCTCCCCAGACAGATCTTCGTATTCGGCGGCTTCGCACTGCGAGCCAATTCGCTTGGCCATCTGGAGCAGATCGATAGCTACGCCCCTGGCCATCAGGTCAGGTTCGGAAACCTAAACTACACAGCCGACATCCGCCGAGACTTTATCTTCGATGGATTCGGGCCCGCGTCAGGAGCACCGAACGATCACGATGAGCATGATTTAGATCTACCATCGGACAGTATTCGGAGTATCACACCTGCCATAGCTCAGGACTTCAATCTGGAGCAGATTGCACCATCCGAGGACAGGGGGATGGACCCCACCACGGAGGCCGCACACCCATCGGCGTTGGAGCCGAACACAAGCTCCACCTCTAAGGAAATCTGTGTCACCGGACCCCCGGACTTGTCCCCGTCCATAGGTTCCGGACCGCGAGCATTCGTGCCCATCGAATCTGATTAGGCTCCGATCATGGAGTTCACCGCCGCAGATATCTTTCAGCACTCGCCCTTCGGTGACGTGCTAAATTCATTATAGTCTCTCTCTTTATTAGAAGGCTCATGGCCGAACTATGTCCAGCTCGAGTGGGATACAGACAACAAAGAAATTCGCTGCGCACCCACCACCCACTTAATAGCCACTGTCGATGACTTAACCGACATGCTCGACTTCGACTCCGATGACATCGACGACATGGATGTTGATGTAGGGGACGATCTGGAACCACCGCCAATGGGGCGCTGGACTGCCACCTCATGATATGATATATACATGGTGGACACACCAAAGGAGGACAACAGCGACAAAAAGGATGCAACGGAGGATAAACCCCCTGGGCAAAAGCCAAAGGGACGACGCAGGCGCCGCTCTAAGTCCAGCCATAGTAAAAATAGCGACAACAGCGCAAGAAAAATTGACACCCCGGTCGACCCCAAAGGCAACAATGACCATATGGACCCAGTGATGGAGCAGGACGAGCCAGGTCACACCAAACATAGCCCGGAGCAGACGCCCGATCACGGCGATCCCGGGGGCAGAACTCATCAACCTGCCTCCGGAGAGGAGGATAGTCCGGACGATGATGCATTCATTCCATAAAAACGTTTGGAACAAGAGAACCTCCATAGAAGGATTATGGCCACCAAGAGGAGACTAAAGAAGTAGAAGCAAAGGCTTAAGGCCGCACAGGATACGCTCAACCGCAGATGGAACAAAGTGCTAGACACTGAAGAAAAATATGGCAACGATCGCCACACAAAGAGCTACCCAAAACGCAAGCTGCTGCCTGAATTCGACCACGAGGCCATAGAGCCCATACCGCCAAACAATAATAAGGCCGATCACCCGGATAGACCACCTCATGGCCGTGATAGAGCATCTATTGACGCCGCACACAAGCCCGCACACGATTTACATGAGCTCCTAGACAAAAAGGCCGGTGCAACCAGGTCCATCTATGGATCCAGAGGACGAGTTCCAGTGCAAGATCATGGCCACCAAAATGATCATACTAATCGAATACCAGTTCAGAATCAACCCCAAACACAACAACTGTCAACAGCATGCCATGACATGTTCAGATACAGAGGGGCTGCACACCCCTTGTGCTTCACCAACAAGGTGCTGGATCACGAATTTCCACAGGGGTTCAAACCCATGAATATAGAGGCATACGACGGAACGACAGACCCTGGGGTCTGGATTGAGGATTTTATCCTACATATCCACATGGCTCGTGGAGATGACCTCCACGCCATTAAATACCTGCCCCTCAAGTTGAAAGGACCAGCGCAGCATTGGTTGAAAAGCCTCCCCGCAAACTCAATTAGAAGTTGGGAGGAACTTGAGGACGCTTTCAGGGCCAATTTTCAAGGGACCTATGTCCGACCTCCGGATGTGGATGACTTAAGTCACATAATACAACAACCCGGAGAGTCAGCCCGTAAGCTTTGGAACAAATTTCTCACTAAGAAGAATCAAATTGTTGATTGTCCGGATGCCGAAGCCCTAGTGGCCTTCAAGCACAGTATCTGGGACAAATGGCTTGCCAGACACCTCGGCCAAGAAAAACTGAGGACAATGGCGGCCCTAACAAGTCATATGACCCACTTTTGCGCTGGTGAGGATAGCTGGTTGGCCCGTAGAGGCACCAGTGACCGAGGCACATCCGGAATTAGGGATGGCAATGGGAAGCCACGACTCAATAAAAACAAGCGTCGAAGCCATGAAGAGAGTCCGGACAATATGGCGGTCAACGCCGAATTCAAGGGCTCTCGACCCGGTCAACGGAAGAAGCCATTTAAAGGCAGCAAAGATGGACCGTCCAGCCTGAACAGGGTCCTGGACAGATTATGTCAAATTCATGGCACCCCCAAAAAACCTACGAACCACACTCATAGAGAATGCTGGGTCTTCAAGCAGGCCGGCAAGCTAAATGCCGAACACAAGGGAAGGGAGACACCAAGTGAAGACGAGGATGAGCCTCGCCAGCCGAACACTAGGGGACAGAAAAAATTCCCACCAGAAGTCAAAACAGTAAACATGATCTATGCGACTCACATACCAAAGAGAAGGCGCAAACGCGCACTCAGAGACGTATACGTTGTATAGCCCGTCGCCCCCAAATTCAACCCCTGGTCGGCCTGTCCGATCACCTTTGATCGCAGGGATCATCCGACTAGTATCCGGCACGGAGGATCGGCTGCCTTGGTGCTTGACCCAATAATTGATGGATACCATCTCACTCGAGTCCTTATGGATGGCGGAAGTAGTCTCAATCTGATATATCAGGACACTGTCCGCAAGATGGGGATAGACCCGTCAAGAATAAGCCAAAGTAACACTGCCTTTAAAGGAGTAATACCAGGCAATGAGGCCCGCTACACGGGCTCCCACGTATTAGAGGTTACATTCGGTTCTCCCGACAACTTCAGAAGCGAAGAATTACTCTTCGACATTGCTCCCTTCCAAAACGGCTACCACGCACTTCTCGGAAGAACAGCCTTCGCTCGCTTCAATGCAGTACCGCACTACGCCTACCTCAAACTCAAGATGCCCGGTCCACATGGCGTCATCACAGTTACTGGAAACACAGAGCGTTCCTTACGTGTGGAAGAATACGTGGCGGCTCTAGCAGCCGAACACTAAGCGGCCCCTCCTACCAGAATAGATGATTGGTCGTCAAGACCACGAACACGGTTAGATGAGTCCGATGCACCACCAAGGGTAACAACCCAGATAAAACCTGAGCTGGTGTCCATAGATATTCCCCCATAGGTGGTGCTAGGGGCTGCAAATATGTAACAAAGCCCACAGTTCGGCTTGACTTTATTAATATAACAATATATTGCATTTTCATTATTCATTGAGAATAACCAACTTCTCGCACGATTACACAGGACTCTTTTACATGAGTTTTCCTTTTTTTTGCAGACACCAATCGTGCAACACCCTCCTAGGACATGGCATAATGGAGACAAAGGCACATACGTGCAACAGGGCCCCGCTCAAAGGTTTCTCTTTAGATTAAGCCCCTGTGTAAACCTTCTTTAATGTCTCTTGTTGCTTGACATCCCATGGGTATTTAATACACCCACGAGGGATACTGCCGTTTTTGCCATTTTGCCATGTCAGATTAATGCACAAACCTGGAAATACATGGTTCGTTATCGAGGGCATTACTCAGCCCAGTATATGTCATAAAGTCCGAATACCTTCGAGAGTGTTCGGCGTCACGAGTTTGGCCCTATATGCATCAGCTTCGAATCATGTCTTTGGTCATATGTTGGGTTTGCCCTGCTCCTGGGTTTCCTGCCTTACATTCCGTTTTATCGGCTAAGGCGGCCAAAGGAGAACTACTGCAATTGTTCCTTGGTTATTCCGGATGAGCACCTCAGTAGAGAAAGCCGAAAACTGACTGTCATGATACAGCGAGAATCTGGTCAACCACTCGAGGACTCATCGGAATCTTCGGGATTCCTCCGCATTAACGAAGGACCGTTTCCCGGTCATGTACATACGTGCCCATATCTGGATGCACGCGGAAGTACCAGGGGCTACATACTTGCCCCACCGTCAAACTCCTATGGCTAAGTGAAAGTGTTAAAGCTATATAGTCATGTTGCCTAGTTCGACGTGCGATCACCTCCTTAATGGACCAAGACGTTGCATCAAGTGTGATTACGCGCATTTTCATGAACACCCCCGCATTACACTACAAAAAAAAGACACATCCGTGACATTTTGGGCCGAACGAAAAAAAATTCTGTCATACATATGACACTTCTATGACGATAATTGTGACAAAACCCGGTATCATCATAGATGTGGTGGGTTCCTACTTCTATGAGAAAAAATCATGACAGAAAATGGGCTTTTCGTCCTGCGCGGGCCGGAGACTCACCTGCATGACATTCTTTGGGTCGTCCATGACGGAAAAATCCGTGGTAGAAGCGAGGGCGAGGAAAATTTCGAGGAGTTCCCGGTTACGGCGGGTGGTCGGGGGCCGAGCGATGCGTGTTTCTCTCATACACGTATGCGCATGTGTGCGAGGCATTGGCTCTAACTGAACCCGAGCAAGGCATTGGGCTCTAACTGAACCCGAGCAATTGCACTGGAGGCTATGCGTTACTGAACCCGAGAGATCGATCGATGGTTGTTAACTGAACCCGAGCGATCGATTCCTTCGCTACTGCTGCTAGATGAAGCCGATCGATGCTGCCTCTCT
>NC_041387.1:523764245-523905982 GCF_002162155.2 Triticum dicoccoides | reverse complement strand
GGACCCGTGGCGTTGCCTCTGGATGAACATGACCCCGATCGATCGAGCCGGTTGGGGCTGGATGAACAGGACCCCGTGGAGGGCTAGATGGACAAGACGACCCCGTAGAGGGTTGGATGAACAGTAGACGATGGAGGGGTGGATGAACAGTAGCTCATGGAGGGGTGGTTGAACAGGAGCACGTGGAGAGGGGTGGTTGAACAGTAGCCGGTGGAGTAGCGTGCGGTGGAGGCTGGATGAACAGGAGCCCGTGGATGAATAGGAGCAGGTGGAGGCTGGAGGAGGTCGATGGTGGATGAACAATAGCCCGTGGAGGCTGGAGGAGGTCGACGGTGGAGATGAACAGTATCTCGTGGAGTCCCATTTTGCGATACGCCGCACCCCTCCCGATGAACAGGACCCCCGTTTCGACCGTAGCGCTCCAACACAAGTCCGTTTCGTACGTTTTGCGGTATGCCAGATGCCTCCCGATCAACAGGACCCCCATTTCGACCATAGGAGGTCTGTTTCGTCCGTTTTGCGGTACACCACACCCCTCCCGATCAACAGGACCACCATTTCGACCGTAGGAGGTCCGTTTCCTCCGTTTTGCGGTACGCCAGGCCTCGTTTCCATCGCATGTTCCGTCCAAGCCCTCCTGATGAACACGACCACGCATTCCGTTCCGACCCAGTCAGTTGGCTCCCCATGAACACGACGACAACGTTGTTTCTCCGTTCTGACCCAACCAATGTACACGAGCCCTGGCCGTACATATATATGCACGAGTAGGTGTTCGAGACCCCGCCCGTATGTACACATACGTGGCCATATTTTCTTTCTTGCACCCTGGCCGCTGTACGTACATGTACATGCTACGTGCGCACCTCTACTACGACACGTGCGCGCCTCTACTACGACACGTGCACGCCTCTACATCCACCAATATATATGTATGTACACGTTTGCGACCAGAATGGCAACGCTACGTACGCTTCGACCAGGTGGGTCCCGACTTTCAGGCACTTCCTTGCGTGCGAAGATGTAGCTGGTGGGTCCCAACAGTGAGGGGGAAATGTTTTTTTTTCGCAAAATACGGTGGCCCGTCCGGTGGGTCCCCATTGTCAGGTGGAGGAATAATTATTTGGCATGTAATAAGGAGTCACTTCCTTCCTGCGGCCGTGGACCTAGCTGCCAGCCTCTCCACACACAGTTCACATCCGATGGAAGCCGTTCCTTGACCACATTGACCACGTCACGTCGAGAGCACCAGGGCGGTGGACGATGGCGAGGCCTAGGAAGGGGACGATGTGGAGCCGAGGAAGACGTGGTAGTGTATGCCCACGCATAGAGGAGTACGAGGGTTCACTGGTTCGCTGCGTGTGAGGCTTCCATCGCCGCAGAATAACAGGGGTGTGGGTGAGTAGAGGGATGGCCTGGCCAGCGGTGGGAGTAGTAGGAGGCGGTGAGGCCTGCTCCGCATCACAGCCGGCCACGAGAGCCAGGAGCACGAGGCACGACCGGTGCTGGTTTGGGTGGCTGGAGCAAGAAGACCAGAGGTTGAAGAAGCACTACAGCCGTTGGATGGACATCGTACGGTCACTGGAGCTAGTATCGTGCATATTGACTAAGTTGACAAAGCCCTCCGTCCCCATCAAATTAGTAGGCCCACAAGTCAGCCTGCCACTATACTGGGTCCCAACTAACATGGGGAGTATTCATTTTTTTGTGCGTAATAAGGAGGCACTTCCTTGCGTGTGAAGAAATAGCTGGTGGGTCCGAGCTGTCGGCGGCGATAACATTTTTTTCACGAAATACAGAGGCCTTTTCGGTAGGTCCCCGATGTCAGGTGGAGGAATCATTATTTTGCGCGTAATAAGGAGGCATTTCCTTGTGTGTGGCCGTGGACCCAACTGTCGGCCTCTCCATGTACAGTCCACTTCAGATGCATGTCGGCCATTGACCACGTTGACCAGGCCGTGCCGATAGCACCAGGGCGGTGGATGACGAGGAGGCCTAGGAAGGGAACGAGACGGAGGCAAGGAAGACTCGGCAGTTGTTTCCCACGCGGAGGGGAGTACGACTGTACGAGGGTTTACTGGTTCGTCTGCCGTCGCCGGAGAATAACAGCAGGTGTGGGTGAGTAGAGGGATGGCTAGGCCAGCGATGGGAGTATGGTGGGGCGGTGAGGCATGCGCGCCAGCACAGCCGGCCACGGGGAGGAGGGAGCATGCAGTCCCGCCGGCGCTTGTTTGAGCGGCTGGAGCAGGAAGAGGAGAGATTGAAGAAGCACGACGGCCGTTGGATGGAAATCCAACAATCACTGCTTGTGTGTCAACGTTTTTTTAAGAAAGCCTCAAATCTGTGGAAAACAGCATACAGCCCATCTGCCATTATTTCTAATAATTTACAACCCATTTGCTAATTCTTAAGGGTTTTTTTGGAGCCCATATTCTTTTTGTTAGCATTACAGCCCATATTGTGGCCACGGTTAAAAAATTATACGAAATTTTGCATATTTCGGTGCGGCCCGAACTGTTTTTAATCCCGAAATTTCGAGTCACATTCAAGCTGATTTTAAAAATAAATGTATATCAATATAAAGTCCAACAAATTGTCCACGCATAAAAATCAATGCAATTTAAAATTTCGAAATGAAAAAAAGAAATTTGAATCTAATTGACGGTTTGATGTGTTTTAAAAATGTACAGTCCATTTCTCATTACTGATAGGCCATTTTCTCGGCCAGCCGAATGAAGCTCTCCTCGTCTTGAAAGATTTGTAGCCCAACAGGCCTGACGCCGCGACTTACTTGGCAAATCACAAAAAAACTGGGTTGTGGCCGTGGACCCAGCTGTCAGCCTCTCCACGTACAGTACTCTTCCGATGGAAGTCGGTCGTTGACCACATTGACCACGCCGCGCCGAGAGCACCATGGTGGTGGACGACGGCGAGGCCTAGGAAGGGGTCGACGCGAAGCCGGGGAAGACGCGGCAGTGGATGCCCACACGTAGAGGAGTATGAGGCTTCACTCGTTCGGCTGCGGTGTGAGGCTGCCGTCGCCGCAGAATAACAGGGGGTGTGGGTGAGTGGAGGGATGGCCTGGCCAGCGGTGTGAGTAGTAGGGGGTGGTTAGGCCTCCGCGGCACCACAGCCGACCACTGGAGGTAGGAGCAGGCGGCACGACCGGCACTGCTTTGGGCGGCTGGAGCAAGAAGACCAGAGGTTGAAGAAGCACGATGGCCGTTGGATGGACATCGTACGGTCACTGCATCTAGAATCATTCATATTGACTAAGTTGACAAAGCCCTCCGTCCCCGTCAACTTAGTGGGCCCAGCTGTCAGCCTCTCCACGTACAGTACTCTTCCGATGGAAGTCGTTCCTTGACCACGTTGACCACGCCGAGTTCCATTGCATGCATGCGTCCATGGGCGTGGTGCGACCCACTGTCAGCCTCTCACGTACAATCATCTTCGCAACGATAGCCTGGCCGACGGTGGGGTAGCGCTTCGCAGCGATGCGTGCTAAGAAGAGCCGCTAGCCGCCGGAGGCCAGACCAGGCGGTCCTGGCGACGCTGGAGGAAGAAGACGAGAGATTGAAGGTGCATGTCTGGGAAGAGTACATATTGCTACTGACTGTCTGAGAGTCGTCCGGGAAATCGAAGCACCAAAGAACCTTGGTGGACATTGTATGGTGTTTCATGAGATCAAAGAACGAAGAAATGTATTCAGTGCTTGTCTTTTTAGTCATGAACAATGCGAATGTAATGAGGAGCCTCATAGACTAGCACGTATGGCTATGTCTCTTGATATATGTAGGCATGTGTGGCTTGATGCACCACCTGCTCATTTATGTATCCCTGTAAGCATTGAACTTAGGCAATAAAGTGCGCTGTGATTCTCAAAAAACAAAATGTTGGGCTTGTTATATATATAACGTCATGTTAGAAGGAGCAATTAATATCAAAGAATAAACTGGAGAGGCACATTTTTCATATATAATTAATAAATTAACGAGTTATTGCTCAAAATAAAAATGAGCGTGTTATTATTAAATTGGTCCTTAAAATCTTCGTAAGCTTTTGTATGCAATCACCAGGATTTTCCTTGCCTGTGAGTCAAAAACAACCAGGATTTTCCTTGCCAACTTCCGTTAAACATTTACTTTTATAAGTTAACAACACGTGGGATGTTTTATAATGTATATATAATTCTCTATAAAATATACAATAATAGTAATAATATAAATATATATAATGTGGTTAGAAGGAAAACATAAATTGGACACAACATTATTATTCTTATATATAGATAAATAGAACAGAGACCTGCGTTTTATTAAAAAATACATTGGGCTGCCAACCTTTAAGAAAAAGCCCATAGGCTGGTATGGACCTCAAAAAATAAGTTGAAACCACTGTCTTCGTATGTCGTGGGCTAAGCATGTTAAAATACAAAACCTAGGCCTAGCTGATACTTGTTCGCCCTCTGGAACAAAAATGATACCAGATCCCCGAGCGAACTGGATTAAAGAGGGGGCCGGCGGCACGACTGAAGAAGCACATCAGGAGCGATTTTTTTTCTTCCGTGGATGGCTCTCGATAGTTTTTTACTTGCCTCTGCACCATACAACTTGTATTTTTAGCCTCCCAGTCTGTCATGGTGGACCAGCAGCCCATTTGCTGGGCGGGCCAACCTACAGAAACCAGCACTCGATTTTTCATCAAGCCCCTAACAAAGCAGGTGCAATTCTTCTCAGGAAGAAGGTGTGCCGTTGACACCCACACGTCACATACCCCATAGTAGGCATACTAACAAGTTCACACACAAATACAACATAAAAGGTAAACATTCGTATCAAACTCAGGCTCATAGGACATGTTCATATTCATAGCCAACATTCACTATCAACAACTCAAAAGATTCATATATACACAAGCTCAGCATATCTATGCATCCAAATGATTGATAGATCACACAAAAATATTCATGCATAATTCACAAAAAGATTCAGATATACACATGTTCAGTATGTTTATGCATCCAAATGGTTGAGATCACAACCAATATGATCCATGGACGAACTTTAATTACCTAGGGTAAAGACTGGTAAATGGTGTTCAGTCGGAGGTACTTCTTGCTAAAATTAGTTCTTGTACGAGTAAACTTTCGAGTACATAAGAGGCAGCACAGAGAATCTGAACTTTGCTTGTAGGTTTATCCTCAAATAGTGGCCTCGTGCCGAGCGAGGTTTGAGCAACTTGGCCACTACTTTCATCCAACTAGTTTACTGGCTCATCTTGGTCCTGTAGCTCGCCAAAATTCTACATTGCAGACGAGAAAGGAGGTAGTTGAGAAAATGAACCACCCAAAAATTTTGTGCAGTTCAACTGAAATGGAGCATCCCTGGCGTGCAGACTGATTAAGTGCCAGATGAATATATGCGTCAACCAACTTGTCTGGAATCTTTAGACTCCATGCCATACAGTTCGCTACCATATCTGCCGATAACCAAAAGGCACAAGTTGGGACCAAAGACTGGACTGTGTTCTTCTGGGCTATGCGCCAATCAATATTTTTGGCGTTCACTCTCCTAATACTTGGGAGTTTGACAACTGGTTGACGCTGGTTGATACTCGAATGAATATAGGCACTTCTTGTCAACATCGATGCTTGTCTGAGTGAACTTTGGAGTACATGGCAGTAGCATAAGTATTTGTCCATCTGATCATTTTGTGCAGTTCTACTGAAATCACCCAATACAATGATTTTCCTGCGAGTTCAGGCTCCAAGTTACTCCTTTATAAAATCGGCAAACAGTAGCACAATACCAAATTACCAATACATGACAAGCACAATAATCAGGATAAAGACCAATACCAACCTGTGTGAGGTAGCATATCAATTACTATTTCCTTTCACTGGAAGTCGAGACAAGCGACTGACAGGAAACGAAGGAAGCAACCAAGCCGAGACAAAGCGACTGACATGAAGGGAAGGAAGCGGTCGAGGAAATGAAGCACCTAAAGTTTTTGTGCAGTTCCACCAAAATCGAGCATCGCTGTTGGCACATATATTGAGATAGTGAGATTACTGTAATAGTGGACTAGTTGATGAAACATACACTAACGAATAGAAGCACCCTCATTATCTTAATGGGTAAAGTTAGCAACATAGTAGTCTTGCTTAAAGAGAGGTATTAGTTTATTTAATCAGTGCCAATTAGCTCAACACTCAAAACATTGCCATGTATCATAGGTTGCAAAACTTTAACGTGCAAAGATAAAGGAGTTTCTCATGACAGTAGCAACACAGTAGCACAATACATATATAGGTACAACAAACTAATATGGCTGAAGGCCTTAGGCTGGTACCAACCTGAGCAAAATATGCTTATTCAAGTAATTCCAGAAGAGATGATAAAGCACTCACTGGAATGACTCAATAGTATATATTTTTGTGCACTTCAAATGTATGGTTGAAATAACTCTTGTTTACCAGTGGTGAGATTATATCGAAAGATTATCAAGAACTTCTAGCAGAGTTAAAGCACTGGCTGGGATATAGTTCATTGTATTCTCTAGTGCAGTTCCACTAAAATGTACGATTGGCACAACATGATCCCTGTTTGCACAAGTAGGAAAAAGGTGAAACCTTCATTAGCTTAGTGAGAAAGGATAGAAAGACAATAGCATTATTATGTCATGACACTACCAAGATTCCCTCCCTGCTCCACCACATGATTCACCTCCAGATACATATATACACATACATGATTCAGCATAGGGTGCTACTAAAAATTTGTTTAACTCTGACGGGAAAATTAGGCAGCAATAAATTAGTGCTACTTAAGTACTCCTGATTAATTAAGTGACCTTGCAGGAGAGACGACAGAAGTGGAAGGGCCCTGGAGGATCGTCTCACATGTAAGGGAGACATTGCCGGTGCCCTTGAATGGCCTCGACTGAGGCCTCGGCTTCGGCAAGATCAACTTAGCACTGTTGATCGTGTAGAGGTGGGTCACACATGCATCCAGAATCGGGTTAATTAGTATGATGTGCCGTTAAGCCAAGTACTACTATGCTGCATTTCTCTATCTGTCTCTACTCTATTATGTATTACTCTTATACTCTTACAAAAAACAGATTTGGTGATCTTGTTGTTAAGTGCATCTTGATGTTACGTGCAACGAACGAGCATCTTGCTAGTCTTCCAAGTAAATTAAGACTAGTAGCAACACAGCAATACAACACCACTAGCAAGATTTCAGGATAACATAGGACGGTACCATCGTGTGATCTTCTTCATTTCCTCCTCCTCCTTCTTCTTCTTCTTCTTCTTCTTCTTCTTCCTCTTCATGCTCTGTTTCTCTTTCTCCTCACCAGTTGGTGAAACCAAGTACATGATTGGCCTTCTAGTTCAGAATTGGTTTTGTCAGTGAGGGAGTACAAGTGTACTAGTAAAAAATAGCATTATTTTCTCATGGCAGTCGGAAAACAGAGATGAACATATGCATTAAATATCATTCTTACCTAAAGGAAGGTTATGGCACCAATATGGATGATGAGGATTGGAACACATATCTCCCTTTGTGCAGTTCCACCGAAATGAACCAACTGTTCCATTCTGACATTCCAGTTAAACAACACAAAAGTCACTTCTTTTAAGAAGAGTTTTGTGCAGTGCACCAAAAGGTCACAACAGCAACCAGGTGAATTGGATATCCCTGTTTGCACAAAAAGGTACAGAGGAAATAGTCAGAGTCTCAAACAATTACAGGCAAAAACATTTGGCTAAACTTGTCGTGGCTTATAACAGTGCCATGGCTTCATTTTTACCAGGGACATTGGATTAAGAACAGCTAAATAATTAGTATAAGGGCATGGGACAGTGGGTGCACCAGCAGTCCAGCACCATGTACGTAAACAGGGGCATAAAGTGGTGATTCATAGTTTGTTCCCCCGAGAAACAAACATCCAAGAAACATATTTGGGTTGGTCCCATTTTTGTTCACTCTAGCCACCTACTCCTATGTGTGGATAGCAAATCTAGTCCTAGTCATACCACTATGTACAACGTAATCCTATATTTCCCTTTTTGACCAACATACCGGTTGGATGACCAGTCTGTACTACTTTCACCCCCTTTCCTTCCTGTTTGTACCAAGCCCGATGTACATACTAAATTCCCCCACCCCCACTTTATTTCTTGTTTGAACCAACTACTCCCTCCGTTCGGAATTACTTGTCATCAAAATGAATGTGTCTAGAACTAAAATACATCTAGATACATCCATTTCAATCACAAGTATTTTTGGACGGAGGGAGTACAAGATTTGACTCCATGAAGTAGCTTTACCTCTAACAATAGAAGAAAAAAACACTAGGTGACATTGGACCATCCGATCGAGAGGGGCTGAGAGGTAGAAAATGATGCACATGCAGCGATGTAGCGAGCTGGGGAGGTAGATCTAAGGCGGTTTCGAATGAAGATATACCTGAAGATTGTCGGGGTGTGGATAGGTGGGCGGAGGGAGGCCGAATCCGCCCACAGGCAACGACGAAGGGATCGGAGGACCTCCCGCGCTGGCGCTCGGCCAGAGATAACGGTGCCGCCGGCAGTGGGTCTCCACCCTCGCTATCGACGACGGCCTAAACGCTACCCCTCCTCCCCTTGACCGGCGGAGGGGGATATGTCCGGATCTATAACCAGCGGTGAGGATAGAAAGCCAGTGTTTTTTGAAGGGAGAAAGACAGTGTTACTACCCCTATCTTGTTTAGATCTAGAGAGGATGAGAGTGTGTGAATAGAGCAACCCTAGCAAGCAAGTGCGGAGGCTCCGGTCTATATATACGTAGTGGGGTAGTTTTCTTTTTTCACTCCATCAAGACAATCGTTTAAAATTGTGTACTACTACATGCCAGGTCGCGGGTTTTTTAGTTGTTGGTTGTTTTTTGAGATAGCTACCCGCTTGTTCCAAGTGGTGTTACGGTGTGCCAGGTCGCACTTTGTATCGTTCAAGTCTGGTACTACAAGTCCCTCCATTAAATGAACAACCACCCCCTCGTAAAAATTGTGAACAAGCCCACGGCTAAAATTAGCGGAAACGTGGGTTGCCCCAACATGCATTATTATTTATATTTTCTACTCCACATGTCATAGACACAAAAATAATGTGTCATAGACACAAAAATTGTGGCAAGATTCCCTTAGGCAAGCCAAAGTGTGTCTAACAATTTGAGCAACTCAGGTTAGGCAAGTGTGGCAAGTGTGGGAAAAATAATGTGGCAACATAAGACAAACATAGTCACAATCTAAACAGCCCCGTAATTTTTTGTGACATGCATGAAAATTTGGTTAGTTAAATTTATAGTCAAGATTTGGCAAGGTGCATCAAATCAACACATGCAAGTATCAAAAGGAAAGTCATGGCATGCATGCATGCGTTGTACTCCCTCCATTTCCAAATATAAGTCTTTTTAGAGATTGCAACAAGTGACTACATACGAAGCAGAATATGTCTGAATGTGTAAAAAGACTTAGGCTGGCCATAGTAGGGGTAACATAAGTAGTATCATGCACTTGGGACTCGCAAACATGCTTATGTGACAGGCAATTAAAGAAGAGAGAGATGGTTATAGTAACATAGGTAGATATCGTAACAAAATAAATGTGATGCTACTATGTGTCATGCATGTCAATAAATGAGACCACCTATGATACTACTAATCTATGATACTATGCACTATAGAGATAGTAACATAGACTATTAACATATGCATGTTACTAGTCTAAGTTACTCCCCACTATGACCAGCCTTATATCGAGTGTAGTGCTTTGATGTGTCGCATCAACTCGTAATAGACCGAGAAATTTGATTAGTACAGCGCCATCTCCCTCGTGGACTGAGCTCTGGTGCCTTAACTGCACCTGCCTTTGGCTGCATGACAGGAGGGCCAACCACCTGTTGGGCCCACCAGTCCTAGACGCAAAGGCAGGAGTAGTAAGTAGAAGCTTTCGCTACACGCTATCCCTCCCGCACGAGGTGGACAGACATGCAACAGTGGATTCGATATTGTAGAAGTAGGATTAACATCATTGTTCGTCTTCTCGAAGAGGCGAAGAGCCAAGCGAAACCCGAATGTGGCAGTTGCAAACGCTCGCGTGGTGCGGTGCCTTGTAGCACGCAAATAGTAGCCAGGCTCTTGCATGAGACAAAATTGCTATTGTTTTACAATTAAACTCCATCATCCATTGGTTGATACTCATTCTGCATAGGTCCACGCACTTAGCACCGTTTCCTCCTGGGGTCACCAATGTTTATTTGCTAATTAATAGCATTGCTTGCAATGAACTAGCCATTGCAAGTCAATAAAAGCATGCACACCTCTCATCTCTTATTGGTTGATAAGTCAAGAAACAAGAAACAAGGTAGAAGTTAATGCACCGCGCCTAAGTGTTTTGGGACTATTTGGTTTTCGTAAGATGACTTACACACCTAGACGTAGGGAGTAGTATAGCTTTGTAAACCAGAAAGAAGTATTTGCCTTTCTAGAGATTTCAACAAGTGACTAGACTACACCGCGTGCAGCCGTGCAGTACTCCCTCCCTTCCGGTTTATAGGGCTCAAATCTCAAATCTCATGAACCAAGGCATTTTGCGATTGGAGGAATGTATCTTGTACTACTTTACAAAACTACCCTAATTAAAATTATGCATTAATTAGGTAGTTCTCTCATTTTCCTCTCCGCCTTGGTCGCGGTGCACAATATTGAGCACTCCTATATGACTAGCCGCTCTATCTACATGCGGGACATTTCAAAGCATCCGGGCCGACGTGCCATCCACCAAATCACAGCGAGGTGCTACAGTCAAGACTCACCTCTCACCCCGGTGTGGCCGTCATGATCCGTCATATAACAAAACCCACACCTTTACCAGCAGTGGTAAGGTGGCCTCCAAGTTGGACTGGACGAAGCAACCACCATTTCCCTGGAATACTCGTTCAAGCCTTTCTTCCCTTTCTTGAAGAAAACCTCACTCCAGGCTACTCACTTCTGCCATTTTTCTTCTGTACCGACGAAGAAAAGGTGGGCGAATCAGTTATGCTGCTATATTTTCATTCCAAGAATCTTCTTTTTGCGAAGCACCGACCAATTCCCACATCATATTCTTTTCCCATTTTCATTGCGATTGTGGTTTCCTTTCGATTGCTTTTTGTTTGTCAGTTCATTGATGGATCCTGGAGCACTAGGCAAAGATTGTCGGCGGACAACCCACTGGAGACAGCGATCTCCAGGAACCGAGCACCGACCAATGAGTTGACCATGTTGGCGGGCCAACCCATGGAGACGAAGAACTCCAAGAAACAAGCACTGGCCAAAGAGTTGAGGACGTTGGCGGACGAACTCCTCAAAGAAAGTTGGAAGAACAGCAAGGGCCCCACCATGCCTACTGAGGGAGTCCCGGATTAGGGGGTGTCCGGATAGCCGGACTACCATCATCGGCCGAACTATCATCGGTCGGACTATCATCATCGACCGGACTCCAAGACTATGAAGATACAACATTGAAGACTTCGTCCCGTGTCCGGATGGGACTTTCCTTGGCGTGGAAGGCAAGCTTGGCGATATGGATATGTAGATCTCCTACCATTGTAACCGACTCTATGTAACCCTAGCCCTCTCCGGTGTCTATATAAACCGGATGGCTCTAGTCCGTAGGACAACAACAACCATTACAATCATACCATAGGCTAGCTTCTAGGGTTTAGCCTCCTGGATCTCGTGGTAGATCCACTCTTGTAAACATCCACAATATCAATATCAATCAAGCAGGACGTAGGGTTTTACCTCCATCAAGAGGGCCCGAACCTGGGTAAAACATCGTGTCCCTTGTCTCCTGTTACCATCCGCCTAGACGCACAGTTCGGGACCCCCTACCCGAGATCCGCCGGTTTTGACACCGACATTGGTGCTTTCATTGAGAGTTCCTCTGTGCCGTCACCGATAGGAAGGATGCCTCTTCCCGTCTTCAAGGACGGCATCTTCGCCGATGGAGCCTTGGCCGCTGGCCAAACTATCCGGCTAGGAGGTTTTCTTATGACCGCCTGTCCGGCCACCGCTTCAACGATGACCTCTCGTGTCATCAATAGCAATCTTCACGTCAACTCGAAATTCGCCGAGCAGTTAGATCCAGCAGAGCTCTCGTCTGTAAACGAACTCTTGGATCGGATCGCCGCCCTGGGAGTCGCTACAGACTACAATCGGATCGGGCTTAAAACCGATCTGAGAGAGATTAACTCTCCCCAGGTTACCCACCGCGTCACGGTGGTAGAGGAACATCGCGACGATCCTTCTCCCATATTGAAAACTAGTCGTGTCCGGGCTACCGAACCCTCCATGCCGGATTCCTGCGGAGGAGTGGATTCCGATCAAGCACTGAAAATAAAGTCAGGCATCGGACCAGACTCGTTGGACAACGTTCCACTTTCCAAGCTTCCAAATTTGGAAACTTCTCGGCCCTTGAGCCTCGAGATGGGCAGGGTCCCGGACTCAATTAGGCTCGCCCGTCCAGATATATGCGAACTATCTCTAATCCGGCAAGAGCCAGCCGAAACAGTACATCATTACTGGGCCAGATTCCTCCTGGTCATGGACCGGATAAAGGACTGCCGAGAGGAAAACGCAATCTCGATCTTTTGCAACAATTGCACGAACAGGGGAATCTTGAACGCCGTCAGCCATCGTGAAATCACACGTTTCGCCGACTTGGCATCCATAGCGTGAAAGTACTGTGCCATAGAAAGTTTCCGGAAAACCGAAGATAGGTTTTGGGATAATCCGGCCCCGAATATAGCCCCAGTCCGCAACAAAAGGGTGCATTACACTCAGGCACCAGGTAAAAGAACCAAAAAACAGAAGCCCCTTAAAGGGAACGGAACCGTACTGGAGGGATGGCTCAGCAAACCCTGTACAATTCACAGTACCAAGGGCGCCACCCCAACACATAGCCTTCGTGCATGTTGGATATTACGGCAGGTGGCCAAAAGTGGCGAGGAGCTTCTAGCCCCGCGAAAACACACCAACAATACCGGTACGGTATCAACAGTCTTCGAGACTTTCGCATCAAACAATATGCAGAAACGAACAATCCACAGCCTTGCCGAAGTCTACCAAGTAGCAACAACAAATCCTTGGAGCGACGCGGCCATCACCTTCAACGCCAGCGATGAACCCAAATTCCGAATAGCCCGAGCACCAGCCACATTGGTCCTCAGTCCAATAGTGGACGGCTTTCGACTTACCAAGGTACTCATGGATGGCGGCAGCGGATTGAACCTCATTTACGAGTAAACTCTTCAAAAAATGGAAATAGACTGGAGCCGCATTGAGCGAAGCAGCACAACCTTCAGAGGAATAATCCCTAGCCGGGAAGCACGCTGCACCGGAAAAATCACACTCGATGTGGTGTTCGGCTCACCAGACAATTACAGGTCCGAAGAAATCACGTTCCAAGTGGCCCCGCTCAGCAGCGGACACCACACTATATTAGGACGAGAGGCGTTCACAATTTTCCAAGCCGTACACCATTACGGGTACATGAAGCTCAAAATGCCTGGGCCCGGCGGGATAATCACTCTCGTTAGTGATCCGGACATAGCACTCCGCGCCGAAAACAAAAAAGCCACATTAGCCCTGGAGGCACTATCCGAAGCCCTAGCGGCAGAGGAACTCACCGCGCTGCGCGCTACGGTGCACAGAGATGATGTGATACTCGATAAGAGATCCAAGTCCACCTCCTTTAAACCAGCGGACGAAATTATAAAATTCCAGGTCCACCCAACGGACCCAACAAAGACGGCCTCCATCGGGGCACAGTTGAACCCTGATTTAGACGCCGCGCTGCGAGAATTCCTTCGGGAAAATTGGGACATTTTCGCCTGACATCCTTCAGATATGCCAGGAATCCCTCGCAGGTTGGCAGAGCATAGCCTAAACATCCTAAAAGGGTTCAAGCCAGTCAAACAGGCTCTTCGACGATTTTCCGAACCCAAAAGATAGGCAATGGGAGAAGAACTAGCCAAACTATTGGAAGCCGGATTCATCAGAGACATCAAACATCCGGATTGGCTAGCAAACCTGGTAATGTTACCAAAGAAGGATAGATCCTGGCGCCTATGTGTCGACTTCAAAGACCTAAATAAAGCCTGCCCAAAGGATCCCTTCCCCCTCCCCCGCATCGACCAAATCATCGATACCACTGCAGGGCACGATTCATTGTGCTTCCTGGACGCATACTCCGGCTATCATCAAATCAAGATGGCAGAAGCGGATCAAGCCGCAACGGAGTTCATTACTCCATATGGACCATTCTGCTTCAACACGATGCCCTTCGGACTTAAAAACGCCGGCGCAACATATCAGCGCATGATTCAGACATGTCTGGCTACCCAGATCGGCAAAACAGTAGAGGCATACGTAGACGACGTAGTCATCAAAACCAAACACGTTGAAACTCTAGAAGACGACTTGAGGGTCACATTCGACAACCTCCGAGCATATGACATCAAGCTGAATCCGGAAAAATGCGTTTTCGGCGTATCAGCCGGAAAGCGCTTGAGCTTCATTGTATCCGGTAGAGGAATTGAAGCAAATCCAGCCAAAATCCGAGCCCTATCATAGCTGGATATTCCAAAAAACCTCAAACTGATCCAGAAATTGACTGGATGCGTGGCGGCTCTCAGCCGCTTTATCTCCCGCCTAGGAGAAAAGGCATTGCCCCTCTATCGCCTCCTCAGGCACACCGAACACTTCGAGTGGACGGATGCTGCCACTACCGGACTCGAAGAAATAAAGGCCATATTGGCAAGGAATCCGGTCCTGGCTGCGCCCAACCTGGGCGAACCTATGTTGTTATACATCACGGCAACACATCAAGTAGTAAGCGCGGTGCTCGTCGTAGAACGAGAAACAGAAGGGCATAAATTCCCTCTTCAAAAACCAGTGTACTACGTATCCACTGTTTTAACCCCCTGCAAGTCCCGTTACCCGCACTATCAAAAGATAGCGTATGCGGTGTTCATGGCATCCCGGAAGCTCCGACACTACTTTCAAGAGTGTACGATAACAGTGGCCTCCGAAGTACCCCTAAATGACATTATAAATAACCGCGACGCAACGGGCAGGATTGCAAAATGGGCCATTGAGCTCTTACCATTCGATATAACTTACAAACCCCGGCGAGCTATAAAGTCGCAAGTTTTGGCTGACTTTGCCGCTGAGTGGACTGAAGCCGAACTCCCTAAAGAGTACGACGCGTACTCCAATTGGATTATGTATTTCGACGGCTCCAAAATGTTGGCCGGATTGGGGGCTGTCATCGTACTAACGTCCCCAACCGGGGACAAAGTCCAATACGTACTTCAGATAATGTACACGGACTCCAACAACGCAGCCGAATACGAGGCCCTCTTACATGGCCTCTGGATGGCAATCTCCATGGGCATCCAACGCCTAGAGGTGCGCGGGGACTCAAACCTCACAATATCCCAAGTAAATGGAGACTTTGACGCCAAGGATCCAAAAATGGCAGCCTATCGCAACGCTGTCCTTAAAATGTTAGCTCGGTTCGAAGGACTTGAATTCCACCATGTAGCCAGAGATAATAACCAAGCGGCCGACGTATTGGCACGCATCGGCGCAAAACGTGATGATGTCCCTCCAAATATCTTCCTGGAACGGCTGTTCAAGCCATCCGTACTATGGGAAGAGGAGTCCGGAAATAACAAACTGGAGGCAGCCGCAGAGCAATCTGACATAACCGGCGATCCAGCCGACGAAACAACACCCTCAGCTCACGACATAATGGCAGTAATCGCCCCATGGACAGAGCCGTTCCTAGACTACTTGCTTAGGCAGGAACTCCCCGAAGACCATAATGAGGCCCGCTGCGTAGTCCGGCGATCTAAAGCCTACAAGGTCCATGAGGGAGAACTCTATAAGAAAAGCACAACCGGAGTCCTTCAACGGTGTATCTCCGAAGAGGAAGGGCGAGACCTTCTGGCTGAAATTCACGCCGGACTAGGCGGACACCATGCCGCAGCCCGGGCCCTTGTAGGAAAGGCATTCCATACAGGATTTTATTGGCCGATGGCCCGGGCAGATGCTCAGGACTTAGTCCAAAGATGCGTCGGTTGTCAGCTCTTTGCTAATCAGAGCCACATGCCACCCACCGCCCTCAAAACTATACCCATTACCTGGCCGTTCGCGGTCTGGGGGCTTGACATGGTTCGACCACTTAAAGGGGGAACCCACAAGCAAAGGTACCTATTGGTCATGGTGGATAAATTCACCAAATGGATAGAGGCCAAGCCAGTTAAAATGGCAGAGTCCGGACCAGTGATAGACTTTATATCCGGGGTAGTACACCGTTATGGTGTCCCCCACAGCATCATCACCGATAACGACACGAACTTCACGGCCGATGAGGTTAAATCATGGTGCAAAAATATGGGCATCAAGCTCGATTACCCTTCAGTCTATCATCCTCAAACCAACGGTCAAGTGGAACGAGCAAATGGTCTAATAATGAGCGGCATCAAACCCAGACTAGTGCGGTCCCTTATGAAATCTGACATGCACTAGGTAGAGGAGCTCGACTCCGTACTCTGGGGGCTACGGACAACGCCTAACCGTACTACCGGATTCACACCATTTTTTATGGTATACGGCGCAGAAGGAGTTTTGCCCTGCGACATCATTCATGACTCACCTCGAGTGCGCATGTACAAAGAAAGAGAAGCCAAGTTGGATCGGCAGAACAGCTTGGACGCATTGGAGGAAGAACGCGACGTCGCCAAGGCTCGTTCCGCATTCTATCAGCAGCAGGCTCGAAGATACCAAAGCAGAGAAGTACGGGCCAAGACTTACAACGTTGGCGAACTGGTTCTACGCCTGCCGGACAAGAAAAAGGACAAGCTCCCCAAATGGGAAGGCCCCTTCATCATCGATAAAGTCTTGACCGGCGGAGCATACCGTCTATGAAATGCGTCGGATAACCGACTCGAGCCGAACCCATGGAATGCAGCCCGCCTTCGAAGATTCTATGCCTAGCGCCGGACTAAGAGTTCGTCCCTTTCCCCCCGTCCAATTTTTTTTACTTCAGCTGCCTTTTGTTTATCTTTTTCTTCTCAACCCCATTCATCAAAGCCTTAAAAGGCCTACTTGCGCATCGTTCGCGCGCAACTAATGTGCTATCCGCACTCATTATACCTGGGGGCTTCTTTACCAGAAGCTTAATTATAAGGGCTTCATGCCCAGCACATGTGTCAAGCCTCCACATGTACCTTTTGTTCACCATTATATGCATCGATATGACTTAAGTTTTGGCCAAGCTAGGTTGCCTGGATCCTGTGCTTACCCCTACGTTCCCGATTGTTCGGCTAGGAGGTAAAGGGAGCACCTCTGCGATTGTTACTGCCGGGTCAGCCGGATGTGTACCTCAGACTGGGTGAAGCCGAAAGCTAGCATTCTTAAGGGAATATTCGGTCGGTGACTTAAAAGATGATTTTTTATCTACTTATTTATCTGCCCCCAGATGTTTTTCGGCTTTTTTTGCAGTCCGGACATGCACTTTAGGGCATGCCACCCCCAGAGGAAACAAACCCTTAACGGAACTATTCTCCCTGGAAGATGTTTCTTACTACCCATGTAATATAACATAACTAGTTGGGCACTTGTCTGATAAAGCACTAATGACCCCTACGCCTGGTCTCCATGCTTACCCCGGTTGTTTCATAACCGAGAAGGTATTAGGACACACTCCGGACTCTAGGGTCCCGAGGTCGAAGCGAAAAGGTCGGCAAAGACAAACGATCTACAATCCGGCTAGAAGGCATTTTACATGTCATTTTATAATACATTGTCAAATCGACTGATTGTATTCTTCCTCAATCCCGTCTAACAAGTTGTCTAATTAATAGTCCTGTTGGGAAAATTTAGCGGCCAACTCTACTTGGCCGTATACTAAACTCACAGGGATCTCCTTCCCATCGGGCCCCACAGGTCCGACTTCGGCCATGTGGTTGGGATCCGCCTTCTTTTACCGTGTCTTTACCATGGCCCAGGCCTCCCTGGCACCTTGGCGGCAGGCCAAAATCTTCCATAAATGGAAGCGCTGCCGCACTCCCTGAAGCTTCTCCGCAAGCTCCCCAAGACCCTCGGGTAAGGAGAAGGCTGGCCATAAAGCCTGGATGACGCCGCTCATTGCCTGCCGAACTCGTTCGATCAGTTGCAACAATTCGGGAAGTTGATCACCCGTTGATACGGGCATCTCCTCCGCAGGGCGACCCGTGAGCATACCTGCAGACATATTTTGTCAAATTGACTTCCTCGCCGAACTCTTCTTTTCAAAGGAGTTCGCTCAAGAACTTACTATAGATGCCGCGACGAAGCCGCTAATTCTCCTTAACGGAGCCCGACAACTCAGCCCGAACGCCTTTCAGCTCTTCTCCAAGCGCATGGGCATCCTGGAGCTTGTTCCTTTCATGTTGCACCTTATGCAGCACCCTCTCGTCGGCCTTTAGTTGGCGCAGAAGTTCTTGCCCGTCCGGATCTTGTCCGGCAGCACCTGCAACGTCATTTTTTAGACTTGCGCAAAGGCCAAACGCTACTTATCTTTCTAAAATAATGCGTTACTAGGAGAGGTCCCTGTGTTTCCTCCTGCGCCAGAGAGGGCGGCCTCAAGTTGGGCCTTGCACTCTTGCAGCTCCTGAGACAGTTGGGTATTCTTCTCGGTAAGATCCTACGTTTCATATGATCCTTAAATCAGTTAATATAACTACTTTAAGTCTCGGGGGCTACTAGCATATATAACTATTAAATTCTCTTACCCGTATGTCTTTTACATACTGCTCCGTGGCTCTTGTAAAACCATCTTGAGCAGCACGAAGGTGCGCGTCCCCCGCGTTAAAGGCATTCAATGCCTCGGGGGAGAAGCACGCGTCACGAAATACTGTCCGGCGGAGCCTGTGATTCATGGCACTCTCCACCTCAGACTTGGTGGCGGACAGTCTGTCAGCATCCTCCATCGGAGGAACGTCCGGCTTGCGCCTTGCGCTCGCATCCCCCTCCAGACCAGGTGCTGGAGCCTGTCTAGTAGAGGTTGGATTGGCAACCTCCACGCCCGCAGTCCGGCGGGCGCTTTTTTCCCTACAAAAGTCATGAGCACTCAAACGCTTCCTAGGAACGTTGCTCTAAATAATGGATTGTGAGCTACACCTTTGCGGCGACGTTTCAGTCCGCGCCGCGCTCCTCTTCCGCCTACTGGTTCGGACTGGCCTTTGTTGGTCAGCCACCGCGGGCTCGGCTTCTCGCCCTAGGGGTGCCTCTTGCACAGCGCCATCATATACGGTGGTCAGAAATAAGCAAGGAAGGAATGACGGTGTCAGGACTTCGGTCGCAATCACCTGGGAAGCCGGATATAGTCCGGGATAGTCGGCCGTGATGGCGACTAAAGCATTGTCCATGCTGAGCTGGTGGAACACCCCGTCGATTAGCTCCACCTTTATGTCCGGATCCTCTTCGGAGGCCGGATCCCGGGATCTCTCTGGATCCTCGGGTTGCGGAGCTGGACTTAGCATGTCCTCCACGATCCGGCGCAGCTCCTGCGTCGAAAGAAGAACACAATATAAGAAACTTAAGTTTCAAAAAGCATGGGTCGGGCACGCAGAGTGTTCGCTTACCCAAGGCCGGGGATTATTCATGGAGAACCCATTTAACGGGTTTGTCCGGAGGAAATCCTCCTTCTCCACCTTATACAGGCCGGACAGGATCGTAACCAGGTCTTCGACCGAATTCGGCCCTTTGCAGCCATGACGGGTGGCATCGTCCTCCCCGTTGAAATCCCACATGGGGTGGCCCCTGTATTGTAGTGGCTGCACCCCCCGCATAATGCATGTTGCCATGACTCCAATCATGATCAACCCGGAATCGGCCAGTAACCTTATTCGGCCCATCAAATAATGGACGCTCTTGTCTTCCTCAAGTTGGGGGCTCCGCGGACGCCAACTAAGGCGTTTCTTCAGAGGAGCATTGCTGAACTCCGGGAGGCCGATCCGAACAGGGTCCGGCAGCGGAGCGTCTTCTATATAAAACCATTCCGAAGGCTAGTCTTCGGACGCCTTCTTAGGGGTTCCGGATGGATATCCGGTCCCGGCAATGCGCCATATTTCGGCGCCGCCCACTTGATATATGGACCCCTCGTGAGAGCGGGGTACAAGGCAGAACAACCTCTTCCACAGCGCGAAATGGGGCTCGACGCCCAGGAATAGCTCGCAAAGAGCTACGTAACCCGCAATATGCAGGATTGAGGCGGGCGTGAGGTGATGAAGCTGGAGTCCGTAGAACTCCAGGAGCCCGCGGAGGAATGGATGTATAGGAAATCCGAGCCCCCTTATCAGATAGGGGACGAAGCATACCCGCTCCCCTTTGTTGGGACTTGGGGTAACCTCCGCTTGCTTCCCACCTTTGTAGGTGGCCAGCCCGGCTCGAACCGGAACCATGAAGGCCGGAGGGAGATATCCCCCCGCTTGGAGCTTCACCAGCTCGTTGTGCGGAACAGAGCATCTCCTCCAATCTCCTGGCAAAGGGCTGGGAGCGCGAGAAGAGGAGCCGCGTTGACGGTCCATGATGGAATGGATTCTTGGTCGAAAGCGCTCCGATGAGTATTTGCGGGAGGAAGATGGTGATTTGGATCTGGATTCTTGCCTCCCTTATAGGCAGATTATTCGCACAACTAGGGGGTAAAACATAAAAGACACCCTGGCTTTTCACATTCACGCGACGCGTGGAAGAAGGCCATTATTGGGCGTGGAAGCCAAGACGCGCAACATTCATGAGGAAGCCGGACACTGTTCGGCAGGTACATAGAACTTGAAGGAGAACCCGCCTTGCAATGCCGAAGACTACACACATGCTGGACTTATCGTCATTGAAGCCTGGTTCGGGGGCTACTGAGGGAGTCCCGGATTAGGGGGTGTCCGGATAGCCGGACTACCATCATCGGCCGAACTATCATCGGCCGGACTATCATCATCGACCGGACTCCAAGACTATGAAGATACAAGATTGAAGAATTCGTCCCGTGTCCGGATGGGACTTTCCTTGGCATGGAAGGCAAGCTTGGCGATACGGATACGTAGATCTCCTACCATTGTAACCGACTCTATGTAACCCTAGCCCTCTCCGATGTCTATATAAACCGGATGGCTCTAGTCCGTAGGACAACAACAACCATTACAATCATACCATAGGCTAGCTTCTAGGGTTTAGCCTCCTTGATCTTGTGGTAGATCCACTCTTGTAAACATCCACAATATCAATATCAATCAAGCAGGACGTAGGGTTTTACCTCCATCAAGAGGGCCTGAACCTGGGTAAAACATCGTGTCCCTTGTCTCCTGTTACCATCCGCCTAGATGCACAGTTCGGGACCCCCTACCCGAGATCCGCCGGTTTTGACACCGACACCTACCCTAGGAACTCTGATTTCCACCTATGTGAGGCTCAAGACCGAGTTTGGGGAGATAGTCGCCGTTGAGAAGCAGTATTCCCCTGGCAAGGTGATGGCCCCCATCGAGGACGAGGAGATGGCCCCCGGAGGGATGAGATCCCCCGGTGAGCTGCACAAGGTAAAAAATAATGGCTTATTACCATAGTTGTGATTTTTGATTATTTGCAATGTGCTTGCTAATATGTTAGTGTTGTGTAGGTGCTGGTGGACGTCCTTGATGATTCTAATGTCGTGGCCCGTCCTATTGGCATTGCCCCGGAGATCGATTCCGATGCCGCTGTCCATCCTGTGGACATCGCCCCAGAGATCGATTCCGATGTTGCGGTCAGTCCTGTGGACATCGCCCCAGAAATCGATCCCCATGCCACTGTCCGTGCTGTGGTCATTGCCCGAGAGATCGATGACAAGAAATAGTTGGTCACGCTAATCCTTCATGGTAGTTTGCATTGCCCTGTGTTTAGCTACCAGAACGATGCGTGTTATCAAACCATCTTAGGGCTAGTGCACTGTCTTGTGTGGGCGGATCTTGCTACTTTTGTTTGTCAGTGAATCATGCGATGAATCATGCGAACCCTCTCCGTGTTATGGAAACAAATGTATCCTCACTAGCTTTTGATGTAATATATGGCATGCTTAGATGTAAGTTTGAACTGTTTATCATATCAACAGGGCTTGTTTGATGATTCTTGGTGTTAGTAGGCTAGCTACTGTGCGAGCTATAGTACTTGCAAAACACTCACCGAAGAGAAACATTGGGGCTGATGAGCTTGTGGTACGCTTATACTTATCCCTGTCGATCGACCAATAGCCCTAGCTCCTAAAATTGTAGGCTTAGCGATTGATCAGACAATAGTCAACACGGATACATTCAGGCCTCATTTGGTTCATAGGGTAGGAAAATCGTAGCAAAAGTACAGAGAACGTGCAACACAAAATCATAGCAGTGCAGAGACGTACTCCCTCCATTCCAAAATAGATGACCTAGGTGGGCTAGTTTGGCCTAGTGGGTTTCACTGATATGACGTGGTACAGTGCCATCCAGTCTTTGCCTGTGTTAGTAGTATTGCGGGTACAATAAGTTTTCTTGAAGAAGCGGAATTCAACGAAGTCATGATGGTTCCTTCGTCCGAATAACTTACAGTGGGAAAGGTTGGGCCTGCGGTACGACCGGGGTAGACCAGGATAATTTTGTGCATGGCAGGTGGACCAGGATGGTCGACGTCCCACATGTCGGCGAATGAAAGTATTCTTTCCTTTATAGAGGACGAGCAATGAGTATTCATTGTTTGCACTGTTACTCCTTGACTTTTTCAATGCGTCTCTCCCTCCTCCACATAAGCGGGGACTACTTGCTATGCATGTGACGGGAAGCTGGCGTCTTGAGGGGCCAGGGCGGTTAGAGCGGGCTCTGGAAGCTGTTCGGACTCCAGCATGGCCCACCTCACATTATCACCATATATTTCTTGGAGTCTGTGCGCGGCGGGCGGGCGATCTCTTCTCCCTCCCCCGTTTCTCTCTTCTCAGCCGACACCCGCCGAGCGATTAGATTTCGGCTATCGACGGTTTATTCAATTATAGTCCCACATGTCAGTGAAATTGCAAGACAACGTGTGTCCCCTCTGGTGAGCGGCGTGCAAGCCGGACTGTCGGGGGTGCGACGCATATGAGTCGTAAGTGTGCCGCCTTTTCCTTTAGAACTTGCGAAGCATAACATTTTCGCACGATCGATCGATAAAATGACGAGGGCGATGCATTCCCGCTTGTTAGGCGGGCTAGTTCGAGTGATATGACGTGCTACAGTGCCGTCCACTTGCTCCATTTTTATGTAAGCAAGATAAAAATGGAGGACTGTTAGCGATTATAGCATGATAGTTAGGGCATCTCCAGCACTGGCCCACAAATTTATACCGGTATCTATATGAACTAACCGGATGAAATTCATGCAAACAAAGCAAATTTTAAATTAACCGGATGAACTTCATTACATTTCGAAAACTTTTCCTACAAACTGGACGAAATTCATTACATATTTCGCACAAACCGTACTAAAACCTACTGTAAACCTAATCTAAACGATCGCCGGCGCCCGACCACCATGTCCGGCCATGAACCCGAGAAAGCCGGCCATTACCTTTGCCTCCTCCTCATCCGCCTCGATAACCTCCTCCTCCGGAGCACAAGGTTCTGAAGATTTCCGCCTCCACATCGCCGTCAAGCGGCTAATCGGCCGCCGATGTTTACCCCACCAAGCTTGGCGTCGACTGAGTGGAGTAGCGGTGGCCTTCCCGGGACCAGAGCGGCGGCGACCTACCATGTACTACTCTTCCTCACTGCCGGCTGCGCCCGTGCACGCGTGCCGGCTTCATGGTCGTGGCGGCGGAGGGCGGCTGAGGGAGTTCCGGACTAGGGGGTGTCCGGATAGCCGAACTATCATCATCGGCCGGACTCCAAGACTATGAAGATACAAGATTGAAGACTTCGTCCCGTGTCCGGATGGGACTTTCCTTAGCGTGGAAGGCAAGCTTGGCGATACGGATATGTAGATCTCCTACCATTGTAACCGACTCTGTGTAACCCTAGCCCTCTCCGGTGTCTATATAAACCGGATGGCTTTAGTCCATAGGACGAACAACAATCATACCATAGGCTAGCTTCTAGGGTTTAGCCTCCTTGATCTCGTGGTAGATCCACTCTTGTAACACACATCATCAATATTAATCAAGCAGGACGTAGGGTTTTCCCTCCATCAAGAGGGCCCGAACCTGGGTAAAACATCATGTCCCTTGTCTCCTGTTACCATCCGCCTAGACGCACAGTTCGGGACCCCCTACCCGAGATCCGCCGGTTTTGACACCGACATTGGTGCTTTCATTGAGAGTTCCTCTGTGTCGTCACCGATAGGCTCGATGGCTTCTTCGACCGTCATCAACGATGCAGTCTGGGCTGAGGCCTTTCTCCCCGGACAGATCTTCGTATTCGGCGGCTTCGCGCTGCGGGCCAATTCGCTTGGCCATCTGGAGCAGATCAAAAGCTACGCCCTGGCCGTCAGGTCAGATTTGGAAGTTTAAACTTCACGGCTGACATCCACGGGGACTTGATCCTTGATGGATTCGAGCCACAGCCGAGCGTGCCGCACTATCACGGCGAGCATGATTTAGCTCTGCAGCCGGGCAGTACCCTGGAGGCCGCACTCAAACCCGCTCCGATCTTTAATTCGGAGCCGGCTGTGAAGATCGAGGACGGATGGCTAGACACCGCCTCGGGGGCTGCAACCTCTACGGTGATAGAGCCGAATGCTGACCTTGTCCCTCATAAAGCTCATGACTCCGAGGTGCCGGACTCCGAACCCCCCGCGCCCCCTCCGATCGAATCCGATTGGGCGCCGATCATGGAGTTCACCACAACGGACATCTTTCAACACTCACCTTTCGGCGACATCTTGAGTTCGCTAAAATATCTCTCGTTATTAGGAGAGCCCTGGCCGGATTTCGGCCAGGACGGTTGGGATGCGGACGACAAAGAAATTCAAAGCCCACCCACCACCCACTTGGTAGCCGCTGTCGACGATCTAACCGACATGCTAGACTACGACTCCGAAGACATCGACGGTATGGACGACGATGCCGGAGACAAACAAGAACCAGTGCCGACCGGGCACTGGAAAGCCACCTCATCATATGACATATACATGGTGGATATCCCAAATGATGGGAATGGCGAAGGAACAGAGGAGGATGACCCCTCCAAGAAACAGCCCAAGCGCCGGCGTCAGCGGCGCCGCTCTAAATCCCGCCACAGCAAGAATGAAGATTCCGGCACCGGAGATAATAATACACCGGACAGTGCCGAAGACAACCCACTCTAGCAAGCCCAGCGTAGGAGGATGAAGACGCCAACCCTCATGAGAGAGCGGCAGAAGAAGAGGTAGAGGATTATATGCCTCCCTCCGGAGACGAAGCAAGCCTCGACGACGATGAATTCGTCGTGCCTGAGGATCCCGTCGAACAAGAGCGTTTTAAACGCAGGCTTATGGCCACGGCGAACAGCCCCAAGAAAAAGCAGCAACAGCTTAGAGTTGATCAAGATCTGCTAGCCGACAGATGGACTGAGGTCCTCGCGGCCGAAGAGCATGAGCTCGAACGCCCCTACAAAAGCTACCCTAAATGCAAGCTGCTCCCACGATTAGAGGAGGAAGCGTATGAACCCGCATCACCAGGAGACAATACGGCTGACCGACCACCCCGTGGTCGCGACAGAGAGGCCTCTAGGCCCTTCACTAGACCCGTACCCCGACATCGCTTGAAAAGCACAAGGCCACAGGGGAACGCTCCGGACTTGCGAGATATATTGGAGGATAAGGCAAGACAATCAAGATCGATCTATGGATCGCGTGGGCGCCCCATGGTACATGACGAAAACCATCGCGCCGGACACAGTAAGTCCGGCCGGGCCGAACAGAACAGACAAAGCTCTTTTGAGCTCCGTCGTGATATCGCCCAGTACAGAGGCGCCGCACACCCACTATGCTTCACAGATGAAGTAATGGATCATCAAATTCCCGAAGGGTTTAAACCCATGAATATCAAATCTTACGATGGCACAACAGACCCCGCGGTTTGGATCGAAGACTATCTTCTTCACATCCACATGGCCCGCGGTGACGATCTTCACGCCATCAAATATCTCCCCCTCAAGCTTAAAGGACCAGTCTGACATTGGCTTAACAGCTTGCCAGCAGAGTCAATTGGGAGTTGGGAAGACCTGGAAGCCGCATTCCTCGATAACTTCCAAGGCACGTATCTGCGACCACCAGACGCTGATGACCTAAGCCACATAATTCAGCAGCCAGACGAATCGGCCAGACAATTCTGGACACGGTTCCTAACAAAGAAAAACCAAATTGTCGACTGTCCGGATGTGGAGGCCCTCGCAGCCTTCAAGCATAACATCCGCGACGAGTGGCTTGCTCGGCACCTGGGACAGGAAAAGCCGAAATCCATGGCTGCCCTTACATCACTCATGACCACTTTTGCGCGGGTGAGGACAGCTGGCTAGCACGCAGCAACAACCTCAGCAAAAATTCTGGCAGTTCGGATTTCAAGGACCGGAATGGCAGGTCGCGTTGTAACAAAAGCAAACGCCGCATCAACGGCTACAATAGTGAGGATACGGCAGTCAATGCCGGATTCAGAGGCTCTAAACCCGGTCAGCGGAAAAAGCCATTCAAAAGAACTGCTCCGGGTCCATCCAACTTGGATCGAATACTCGACCGCTTGTGCCAGATACACGGCACCCCCAAAAAGCCAGCTAACCACACCAATAGGGACTGTTGGGTATTCAAGCAGGCAGGCAAGTTAATTGCCGAAAACAATGACAAGGGGCTGCATAGCGATGACGAGGAAGAGACCCGACCGCTGAACAATAGAGGACAGAAGGGTTTCCCCCCACAGGTGCGGACGGCGAACATGATATATGCAACGCACATACCCAAAAGGGAGCGGAAGCGTGCACTTAGGGATGTATACACGATGGAGCCAGTCGCCCCGAAGTTCAATCCATGGTCCTCCTGCCCGATCACTTTTGACCGAAGGGAACACCCCACCAGCATCCGCCACGGCGGATTCACCGCATTGGTCTTAGACCCAATTGTCGATGGATTTCACCTCACCAGAGTCCTGATGGACGGCGGCAGCAGCCTGAACCTGCTTTATCAGGATACAGTGCGCAAAATGGGCATAGACCCCTCAAGGATTAAACCTACCAAGACGACCTTTAAAGGCGTCATACCAGGTGTAGAAGCCAATTGTACAGGCTCAGTTACACTGGAAGTGGTCTTCGGATCCCCGGATAACTTCCGAAGCGAGGAGTTAATCTTCGACATAATCCCGTTCCGCAGCGGCTATCATGCCTTACTCGGATGTACTGCGTTTGCGAAGTTCAACGCGGTGCTGCACTATGCATACCTCAAGCTCAAGATGCCAGGCCCTCGAGGAGTCATCA
Source organism: Triticum dicoccoides (assembly GCF_002162155.2). NCBI lineage: Eukaryota > Viridiplantae > Streptophyta > Magnoliopsida > Poales > Poaceae > Triticum > Triticum dicoccoides. Next base: position 523,878,430 of record NC_041387.1, on the reverse strand, counting down.
CGGTCAACGGAAACACTGAACGTTCTCTCCGAATGGAGGAACATACAGCGGCTCTCGTGGCAGAAGTACAATGCAGCCTCTTAAGGCAATTCTCGAGTCCGGCCGTTAAGTGGCCGGACATAGCTAAGCGCGCCCGAAGTAACCTACAACAAGACCACCTGGCACGTTCCGAGCACGCGTTGCAGTGCGGCCCCAACCCTAGCCCCTGCAAAATGTCAAAACAGGTCCTTCGCGTACACCATTACGCTCTAAAGATACCATGGGCATGGGGAGAAGGGCATGACCACGATAAGCCCAGACTGCGGCTCGACCACACCAGGGGCTCCTAAGTGTGTCGTTCTTTTTTCTTTTTACCTTTTATTTTTTACCCACAGGACTCCATTCGTCAGAGGCCTGTCCGGCAGCAGACCTGCCGAACTCACGATGCAACAGCCAAGGAAGGCTAAAGGCTACAACGAATATACAGGTGGTCTCCATTACGAGCATTTTTATACACCAATCCGCAGCCTACCCCTGGAGAGGGACATGTTTAACAGTCCCATCCCTTGCTTATCGCACTATTTGTATCGTTTAGCAGCACTTATTGAATAAAACAATGCAGCACCTTTTTGCTTATAATTGCATTTCTTTTTTCATATATATGTTCATTTACGACATGTCGCATCCGTACACTTTGGTACGGCTAAAACACACCAGGGGCTTATGTTTCCCGCATCATGGTGTGATAAGTCCGAACACTTTCACAAGTGCGGCACCCCGAACTTATAGCATTATATGCATCGGCTCTGAATCATGTCTTGGGTCAATAGTTGGGTTTGCCCGGCTCCCATGTTTTGGTACCTTACGTTTCGTTGTATCGGCTAAGGTAGCACTGGGAGAACCACTGCGATTGCGCCCCAGTTGAGCTGGGTTAACGCCTCAGTGGAGAAAGCTAAAACTGACCGTCATGATGAGGCGAGAGCCGGTCGCTGTTCGAGAGGTTTTTGCGAGTCCTTAAAGACTTATGCCGCTTAGAGCGAGGAGCCGGATCTTGTCCGGCCCAGGCGTGGATAGCGCCCCAACTTCGGCCTTCCGAAGACTAGGGGCTTCGCCGAAATTTATAATTATAGAATTCTATGGCTAAGTGAGAGTGTTCAAGCATTATAAGTCCGGTTGCCTTGTTCGCTGTGTTGAGCGCCTCCCTAGATGGACCCAATAGTGGAAACAAGAGTGCTCAAGTTTATCCCGAACACCCCAGCACTCGTGGCATGGGGGCTTAAGCCGATGAATTGCCATCTCTCAGATTTGATAAACAGCCGCACAGAAGGTAATATTTTAAATTAACAAGCGTTGCTTAGCGCATCTGAACTAAGTTTCCAGTGCACAGGATAAAAAAATGCGAGTCTACTCAAAAGTTACATCTTTGGAGCACTCCCTCGCAATTGTGCGGGCGCCCTTCAGCACACTCTTATAATACATCTCGGGCGTGCGATGCTCCTTGCCCTCTGGTGGCAGGTCCGTCACAAGCTTCTGGGCATCCATCTTGCCCCAGTGCACCTTTGCGCGGGCAAGGGCCCGACGGGCACCCTCAATACAGGCGGAGTGCTTGATGACTTCAACCCACGGGCACGCATCCACCAGCCGCCGCACCAGGCCGAAGTAGCTCCCAGGCATGGCCTCCTTAGGCCACAGCCGAACTATGAGGCCTTTCATGGCCTGTTCGGCCGCCTTGTGGAGCTCGACCAGCTACTTCAGCTGGTCGCTAAGGGGCACCGGATGTCCGGCCTCAGCATGCTGAGACCAGAAGACCTTCTCCATCGAGCTCCCCTCCTCGGCCCGGTAGAATGCGGCAGCATCGGACACGCTGCGATGAAGATCTGCGAATGCTCCTGGAGAGCTCCAAATTCGAGTAAGCAACAGGTAATTAACACTCACATGCTTACTTTGCATGATAAATGCCTTACCCGCTGCTAGTTTCTCCACCGCCTCTTTCAGGGTCGCCACCTCGTTAGTGGCCCCTGCAATACCCACGTTATCCTTGTCATTCTTTTTGCAACCAAAATCCTTTTCTGTAAGGTACAATTTTAATAAGGTGTTACTCACCTTCCTTGTCCTCGAGCTGCTTCTTGGCACGGCCGAGCTCGTTCTCGGACCGCTCGAGGTTTTCCTTCAAAGTATTGACCTCCGCAGTCAGTGCGGCAGAGGTCAGCAGCGCAGCCTGCAATCCCATATTGACATATTTTTTATGACTCCTGCGTATATCTTTTTAGATCCTTAGTCCGGCTTTTCTTCCCGAACACCGAACCGAGCATCAGGGGCTACTGTCTATGCGGTACCATTTTATACATATTGAAATTCTTACCTCAAAGCCTGTTAGAAGGCTTCTGCAGGCTTCGGTCAGCCCGCTCTTGGCGAGTTGCACCTTCTAAATCACCGCACTGATAACAGTGCGGTGTTCCTCTTTGATGGAGGCACCGTTTAGCGCCTCCAGCAAATTATCCGGCACCTCCGGTTGGACGGAGGCAGCCGGCATCACGGTCTTTCCCTTCTTGCGAAGGGGTCGCCCGCCGGACTCCGGAGCCACTGTGGGTTCCGGGGCCGAGTCCGATGCCAAGTCCAGGAGGTTATCCTGTGACACCTCCGGGGCCTCCGCCTCCTGGTGGGTCCCTTCCTGGGATCCCACCTCGGCATCGTCCGCGGCGCGGGGGCTGGAGGCAGTCGGAAGGGTATCCATATCCGACGCACTTAAGGACCCGCTCGACGAAGCGGGAAGATCATCCTTGGGCGAACTGCAGGGTTGTATGCGGCATTAAAAAGACATTATGTGGCGAAAAGGAAAAACCTTGAAGTTATTCGGGAGTCCGGATACTCACGATCTCGCCAGGGGCTTGGCCCTTGGAGGCCAGTCCTCGTCGTCGTCACTGGCGTTGGCGGAACAGTCCGGGGGAAGAGTTTTTCCCTTCATGGACCCCTCGGCCTCCCTTGTTGGGGAGGCCTTCCTTTTCTTCCCTCCCCCCGCTGGGGGAGAGGCTTTCTTCTTCTCCTCCTCGCCTTGGTGGGAGGAGTCGGCCTCGGATTCATCATTCGATAGCACCTGAAAACGAGAACTCTTCCGAGTCCCCGTGGCCTTCTTCTTGGCCTTCTTCTCTGGCACCACGTGGGGTGCCGGAGCCAGCAGCCCCGTTAGGCGGGCGTCCGCTGGGTCCTCTGGCAATGGGGCCGGACAGATAGTCCGTTCGGCCTTCGCCAGCCAGTCCTGTCAAAGGTAAAGGGAGTTTAGATCCCGCATAGAGTCAAACTATGGAAAACAAGTGGCAAAATCACTTACCTCATCAGTTGGACGCTGCGAGCGGAATCCGCGATCTTCGGTAGCGGATGCGGGAGCCTCGGCGCCTTTTAACAGCACCTTCCAGACATCTTCATATGTGGTGTCGAAGAGCCCGCTCAGAGTCTAGTGCTGCGCCGGATCGAACTCCCACATGTTGAAGCCCCGTTGTTGGCACGGGAGAATCCGGTAGATGAGCATGACCTGGACTACGTTGACAAGCTTGAGCTTCTTGTCCACCAGCTTCTGGATACAGGCTTGGAGTCCGGTCAGCTCCTCCGAATCCCCCCAGATCCGGCCACTCTCTTTCCAAGAGGTGAGCCGTGTAGGCATGCCGGATCTGAATTCGGGGGCCGCTGCCCAATCAGGGTCACGCGGCTCGGTGATGTAGAACCACACCCATTGCCACCCCTTAATGGTTTCCACGAAAGTGCCCTCCAGCCACGTAACGTTGGACATCCTGCCCACCATGGCGCCTCCGCACTCGGCTTGGCTGCCCTTCACAACCTTCGTCTTGACACTGAAGGTCTTGAGCCACAAGCCGAAGTGGGGCTGGATGCAGAGGAAGGCCTCGCACACGACGATAAACGCCGAGATGTTGAGGATGAAATTCAGGGCCAGATCATGGAAATCTAGGCCGTAGTAGAACATGAGCCCCCGGACAAAGGGATGAAGTGGGAAGCCCAGTCCGCGGACGAAATGGGGAAGAAATACTACCCTCTCATGGGGCCTGGGGGTGGGGATGAGCTCTCCCTCGTCGGGGAGCCGATGTGTGATGTCGCTGGACAAATATACGACATCGCGCAGCTTCTGGATCTGCCCCTCCGTGACGGAGGAGGCCATCCACTTGCCTCCCGCTCCGGACATAGTTGGAGAAGGTTGAGGTGAGAAGTGCGGACTAGGGCGCTGGAGCTCAAGTTCGCGGAGATGGATAAGCCAAGGAGGAAGAAGGCGCAGGTAAAAGGGTTGGATCTTTATCCCCTTATATGGGCGGACAAAAACATATGTCCCCACCAGCCTGGTAAAACTCGCTTATCTCCCAAGCGTCACAATCAATGGCGTGGTTGGGTTACCCACGTCCGTATTGATGGGAATCCAGGAATGAGGGGAACACGATCTCTGCTTCGACAAGACGTGCCAAGGAAACCGCCTCGCTAAACATGCGGAGGTGGAACAATAAAAACAATTCGAGTAAAGGCTTGGTAATGGTGTGACGTTACGCCACAGAATGCGTCAGCAGATTGAACTTGTGTAATATTATTCTCTCTATGGTGGTATGTGGAATTTATTTTGCAGAGCCGGACACTATCCTGGTGTTCGCAATCTTCTATAAATTATTCGGAGGAAGAACCCGCCTTACAATGCCGAAGACAACATGCGCGCCGGACTCGTCGTCATTGAAGCCTGGTTCAGGGGCTACTGAGGGAGTTCCGAACTAGGGGGTGTCCGGATAGCCGAACTATCATCATCGGCCGGACTCCAAGACTATGAAGGTACAAGATTGAAGACTTCGTCACGTGTCCGGATGGGACTTTCCTTGGCGTGGAAGGCAAGCTTGGCGATACGGATATGTAGATCTCCTACCATTGTAACCGACTCTGTGTAACCCTAGCCCTCTCCGGTGTCTATATAAACCGGATGGCTTTAGTCCATAGGACGAACAACAATCATACCATAGGCTAGCTTCTAGGGTTTAGCCTCCTTGATCTCGTGGTAGATCCACTCTTGTAACACACATCATCAATATTAATCAAGCAGGATGTAGGGTTTTACCTCCATCAAGAGGGCCTGAACCTGGGTAAAACATCGTGTCCCTTGTCTCCTGTTACCATCCGCCTAGACGCACAGTTCGCGACCCCCTACCGGAGATCCGCCGGTTTTGACACCGACAGCGGCCAAGGGGGAGCCGGCGATCTCCTTTCTTTGCTCCTGCGACAGTACGTCGAAGAGAGCTTTGGAGCGCGCCCGGAGCGGAGCCGCCGATGTCCCTCGTCTGCTCCTGCGACAGTACGTCCAAGAGAGCTTCGGAGTGCCAAGAGGCCATGGTTGGAGTGGTGCCGACAGAAGGAAGGGACCGGAGGAGAATAAGTGTGGGTCTTTGGCTATGGCTTGGAGCTGGGGCTCAAGTTAATATAGCGGGCGAATGGCAATGAGCCGCGACAAACGGATGAACAACTGGCGCTAGAGTAAGTTCGTCGGGCGTGAATGCGGACGCTGCTTCAGTGACTTAACTGCAGATGCGTTGGGTTACTGACATGTGGGCCCAACGGGCATCTAGCCCTCATGTCAGTGACACACCAATTGCACCTGCAGTTAAGTCCGGTGAATGTGTCATTGCCATTCTGGAGAGACGGTGACCGTTTCAGGCGGGAAGCACGCGCTAGCGATGGAAGGGGTTTCGGTGTGCAGTGTCACTAAGATCGGTCGCTCACGATAGTACATACTCCGTACCATACTACCATAGTACCCTCTCTAGCTAGGTTGTTTTATAGATCGTTGTGATGGACGATATACATGAGCAGGGCGGTCCGAGTATGACCGTTAGTGTTGAGCCAGGTGAATACATGCTCGGCGTTCGCGTAGGCCTCCATCAAACATCTAAACAGTAATGTCAGGCACCGCCGGGGCGCGCAGGTGATGGGCTCGCCGTTTGCGTTGTGCCATGAGCAGGACTTTGATTTAGAGGGCGACGTGCATGCATTAGCATGCTTTGACAGCGTGAGCATGTGTGTCTACGCGAAGTATTTCATTTTCATCTGGCTGACCAGGGTGCGTTGCAGCGACGAGTCCGTGGTTTGATTCCCCACATATGCATAATTTTGGTTTTTACAGATTTCTTTCTCCATTGACAGGTAGGCCCGCGTAGATAGATAAAGAACAAGAGCCGATGAGGCGCATGCGGAGTGTTTGACTTGTCAACCAAACAAATACGGAGCTATACGCTGAGCCAGTGACCATATAATCACCATATCTCGTATACAATGATCAAAGTGAGCTATCAAGACAAGTTCGATGACCGCCAATGCATTTTACTCGGTAATAAATGACCAGGATTGAAGGGGAATCCAAATTTGCTTCGTCTTCTGTCCTTGAGCTCTTGACAAACCAATGCACTATACGGTTGTCCGGCCACTCCACCCCAGAGCTCTCACCAAGCATCGTTCATGCCGCCGCGCCGCACACTAACCGGTAAGGCAGCGATGGCATCCCGCCACGCCGAGTTCCTCGCCGCCCACGACCGCACACAAAATGGTAGGGAAGCGATGGCATCCCGCCGTGCCAAGTTCATCGCCGCTCGCGACCTCACAACTATGTGGGAGGAATTTGAAGATGCCAAGGTCGAATGGGCGGTAGAGCAAGAGGAAGCCAAAGCCGCACAGAGGGAGCGGAAAAGTCAGAAAGCACTCAAGAAAAGAGAGGCCTGCCGCCGCAAGAAAGAAAAGGATGCACGCGCTGCTGCGGAGAGGTTGGCGGAGATCCAAGCACGGTGGGGTGTCGTCGACAAAGCCGGGAAGGAGAAAGACGGCGTCCGGCCAGCATGTGAGAAGTAGTAGTACTAGAGTAGTAGTTAGTGTGTGTGTCTATGTCTGAGTACGAGCATGTACCAGTACTACTAGTTACTACTGTAGTTTTTAGAGCAAATTATCAGTACATTAGCCTAGACTAAATGGAAAAATTCCTATCCTATGCATCAAATGGCATCTCTTTCTCTATAGGAATTGAGATGCATGTCATCTCACTTCCTATGATTTTCATATTCCTATAACATTCCTATCCTACGAACGAAAGGAGGCCTCTATTGGAGTAACTACTGTAGCTAGCAGTACTGCTGGTGCAGTAGTTTTCTTCAAGAAGCGGAATTCAACGAAGTCATGATGGTTCCTTCGTCCGAGCAACTTCAAGTGGGAAGTGGACCTATGATTTGACGGATCATTAGTCATTGTTAGTGCGGCGTGACGACCTGGGTGACTCTCCCTTGGAGTTCTGCGTGCATGGCAAGTGGACTAGGATGGTCGATGTCCCACATGTTGGCGAACGGAAGTATTCTTTCCGATACCGAGGAGCAATGAAACCGCGTGGTATAGTATCACTGGTGATTGGTTCGCAAAAAAAAGTATCACTGCTGATTTATAATTATTTTTTATTTCTGATGAACGCTAGCGTTTCAACTCTTACGACGAAGGGTGCCAAACACGGCACGTGCTGGATGTCCCACACGTCAGCGAAAGGAGTGGGACATGAACAGCGTGGTAGAGCCCAGCATAAAAAATAGCGTGGTAGAGCGTCTCCACTTCTTCCACTTCTGGGTCGGAGACCACACGTAGTAGTACTTAGTGGTATGAATGATACAAAGTGCGACCTGGAGAAAAAGACACGTCTAGTTGGAAGGTCTCGGGGCATACACGTAAGAAAATATAAAAGTTAATATGTGCCTCCAACTAATATAGTAGCAGTAGAGTACTTTGGCATGTACTCCATAACATCACCGTGCATTGCATGTACAACATTTAGTGGTAGTACGTAGTAAGAGACAAATGCCGCCCAAGAGTTCCCTTCTCGACCCACTTTGGAGTGTTTGGTAGAGTGTATGGAGGGTGCATGAGTCCACACTAGTTTAGCACAAATACACTAGAAGCATGCATGAAGAGGGGTGTTGAGTTGAGCATGCATGAAGAGGGGTGTTGATCGAGTTGAGCATGCATGAAGAGGGAACAACTATGCTGAGACAAGAACGCAACCAAACACACCCTATATGCCACGCATGTTCATACCATTTGTGCCTTTCTACTTCACTTACTGCGCTACATTACTCAGGTTCGTACGTCCACTCCTGGGTACATGTCCGTCTCGTAGTTCCAGTCCCACGTGTTCTTCATATAGATGTAACGATCCTTGCATAACATGTGCACCTTGATGCTAGATGTCTCGCGTGTTGGCAAAAGGATGAACAAAGCTCACGTAAAAAAAATAGAGTGGAAGAACATAGATTCCGGATGACCGAGAAGGAGCAAGGAACCTCGTGGTGCAGCGTCTGCACTCATAATATTTAATATTATTCAGCGATATAAAATTAACCAATCATCTCCACAGTGGACTGGAAGAGTACGAAACACGGCAGCCCAGTGTAGTTAGATCATACTAGTACATGGCTAACCCACGCTATCACCATATTTCTTGGCTTCCGTGCGACACCTACCTCTAGTAATCCAACAACCTGTATCGCTTCTCCCTCCTCGTCTCTATCAAAGTGTGGCAGGCTGGCGTTTTTGTCGTCTATTGAGGTCGGTTAACTCATCACATGGTAGGGACATGCCAAGAGCATTCTAAAAAAAATTCCTTTCTCGTTCCGTTTTCAAAAAGAAAAAAATCCTTTCATGCACGAATTTGCATGTATGCTTTGAGCAACTTGCATGTCCTATACTGCTCATGTTTGATACTCTAACTTAGCTAGAGGTTAGAACTCATGACTAACCCCGAACTAACTGTAGCCAAAGAGGTGTTTGGGTGACAGGGTTAGATTGACAATAAATGCACTTGATGGAGGGAGAAAAGTGATTTTTCAGTGGTCCCAAGGAGAACTATCTCCAGTTAGCACCTCTTGGGTGGGATAGTTTTTTTGGTGGGTTCAGTGCAACTTGCTCCAATTTAAACCCTCATGCTTGGATACTTTAGGGCTATTTGAGCCCCAACTAGCTCAAACTAACTCTAACCCATGGATCCAAACAAGGCCTATGGCCAGTCTCGACGTGGAGCAGTCGCGTGCATCGGGAAGCGGCGCTCTCTCGGCCGTCGCACCACTTTAAAGCCGGCGCCAGTGAGAGGTCGCCTCCGCTCTGGTCGGGCATTAATGCGGCACTGGCGCTCTAGGGTGACGCTGATCGTTTCACGCGGGAAGCGCGCGCTGGCAAGGGAGTATAGGTTTTGAACCGTTTCAGGTGTAGTACTGGTAGTTTGCAAAACTACTCAATTATTGCACTCAGTTTCCTAAGAAATTGTGGTAAAAAACGTTACTCCACAGCCCACTTCCCTTATCCTTCCTCTTCCACCGCCCGCGCACGTCCGCAGGAAGCGACCGGTCAACCCTTATATAGGAGTGCTAGCACAAAAATATGCATGCATGACCACTAAAATTTCCATATTAAAGCGCTGCTCTGGCGGGAGTATGGCGTATGTTGTTACCTTCGGCCGGGCCATGGCTACCGAGCGACGGCGACCAAAGAAGAGGTGGCGGGAGGGGAATGGATGCAACTACTGTTTGGGTTCTCCTTCCGGCTAAAATAAATGCGCAGCATCACGTGTACCCATGGGTGCACAAATTGTAACATACGTGTCTGCTTAAGTGGGCGTCACATAACTGGTGTGTGTGTGTGAGAGAGATTCTGAGAGACAGAGTGCGTGTGTGTGACTCTACTCTTCGGACATGTACTCAACCTTTTGCATCGGGATATAAGTATAATGGTATTTACTTTAGCTAGTGATTTACGTGGCCATGTTAACGTGGTTGTGTCAAAAAAATGTCACTTCCTGCTCGTGATTTGCGTTATATAATTACAAGCAAGATTCTCGTGCATTGCACGGAACATCAATATGCATTTTTTTACAAAACACTTGTTGTGATTGACCCATGCAGGAGTAATCCCATGTGAAAAAACTAATGATATCTCAAGAATTTTATCGGAAAACTAGTATCTTGAGAATGTCATCGAAAAAATGAAAGATGAGAGATAAGGCGAGGAGGAGTGGAGCATGGTGGTGACTGGTGGTCGGAATGGGTGGAGGCATGGGGATGGACGGCGCCGGCAGGCGGCAGCGGCCACCATGCATGCTAGATTGTTCCAGAGACTTATTCCTTTTCTAATTGCTGGGCAATGAGGTTGTGGGAGATATGATGTGGAGAGAGGTGCGGGTATCTTTGGTAAAATTGTCATAGTTTGCTTTCTATCCGTCAGATATAGATCATACGTGTGTATTACAAGATGGCAGGCACACCATCATCGCCAACTCGTTTTTGTATAACGGTACAGATGATAAGTTTGCTGACTACTAAAGTAAAGTGGAATTTTTCCATGTTATGCAAGTAAATAAAGGTGATTCTTTATCATACGGGTAAGGTTGGATGAAGGGTGGTAGGAACAAATGCTCCGCCTAGAGCATGTGTGTGTGAGATGGAGTCTTAGTGTGTGTCTGGTGTGTGTGTGTGTGTATGTGTGTGTGTGAGAGAGAGAGCGAGAGAGATGGAGTCTTAGTGTGTGTGTGTGTGTGTCTGTGTGTCGCGGGGTCCTCTGTGGCGGATGTAATTTAAGTGTGCATGGCTTCATCATAGAGAGGTGATGTGTATGGTAGAGGCCACCAACGATGGGGTGCGAGAGAGAAAATGCCCGTAGAAAGGGAAGAGAAGGTGTGTGCGCGTGAGAGGAGTCGATATCTAGATAATGTGTTTGTTCGAGAGACACCGAGGAAGACTATTATATATCGATGGTGCATGTAGGCGGGAATTAAACAAAGGGATGGCCTTATTGGTTTCGGGGATATAGGGGAAGAGTGAGAGGTGCGCGGGGCTGGGGGAGGGGTAGCTAGAAGGAGATTGTTAAGTGTGAGTGTGTGTTTTGCCCATCCAGGCGGATGTTATGTGCACAAAATAGGAGAACGATTCGATGTGGCGTTAGGATTGAGGGTAATTAACTACGTATGGAGACATAGAGACCTTGAACGTGCATGTGTGAGAGGTATACATGTATACGTGGGATGTGTGTGTGTGCGCGCGCGCATGATCGAGATAAAAGAAAGAAGACATAAGTCATAAGATCAACGACATGCCAGAGACGGATCGGTATGACAATATGCATGCATGTGAGAATGCAGGGAAGAAGGCTCGACAATTGAGCATGTGTTTTTGTCTTTAAGAGATAGTGGCGTGGGCTGGAGCATGCATCTATGGCGAGCAGGGGGGTGATGCACAACGATTGTGCAAAAGAGATCAACCTATAAATGCATATGTACGGAGATACATATATAGTGTGGGTGATAGGAAGCAAGAATCCGTGCGAGAAAGAAATGTTGATGGAGAAACTACAGATAGATACAGAGATGGAGATGCTAGCTAGAGGGACATCCGCTAGTTTGGGTGTTGGAGATGACCGCTGGGTGGTTCAGAGGGTGAAGTTATATATGTGTGTGAGAGGGCACTTGACTGCATGTAGAGAGAAACATATGTAGTTTGCGTGATAGGAATCAAGAGTGAGGGCGAGAAAGAAGGTTGATGGAGAAACAGATAAATAGAAAGATAAAGATGCTAGCTAGTGTGCGTTAGAGATAGGAGTCGAGTGGATCAGAAGGCTGAGTTATGTGTGTGGGTGTGAGAGAGATAGAGAGAGGGTGCATGTGAGTCACATACAAACAGATATCAGAGAGAAATGAGATCCCGAGAGACGGAGTTTTGTGTCTGCGAGAGAGAAAGATATTTCACAACGAGAATGATAGCTAGAGAGACATATGAGGGAACACAAGATATATCTAGGGAGAGAGACTGTGTGTGAGCGGCATACAAGAGAACAATGGAGAAATATGAGACCCTGGGAGACAGAGTTTGTGTTCGTGTGTGAGAAAGAGATATTTAAGAGGAAGAGTCGTAGGTTCTCATATCTAAGGAGCAAAAGACATATCTGTATGAGGGGTGTGCGAGTGGCACACATGGGAATAGTAGAGAGAAATGAGACCCCGGGAGACAAAGTTTTGTGTTTGTGTGAGAGAAAGAGATTCCACATGGAGAATCATAGTTAGAGACACATAGAAGGGAGCGAGATATACTTAGAGAGAGATATAGTGATGAAGGTCCATGGAGAGAGTACTGTCAATGTGTTATGAAGATAAAAGATCATTGTCGACATACAGGTAGCACGAGAGATACCTGAGAGATGATGAACGCATATAGGTCCAGAGAGATAGTCCTATATAACCATGAGTGATAGCTATATGAGACGAATATCTGGATTGAAGGGGATTCAAATATTTAAACTAGAGATCACGACATCGATAATATCATAATGCAAATTGTTGTATCAAACATGCATATTCATTTGAATTTGGGCACACATGTATTGGTGAACCATAGATTCTTTAATTACAAAAAAATCATGGTTTATATGCAATTAATGTCTAAACGGGATTACACTATATGTTGTGTGTGTGAAACACATTATACATGTTTGAGAAGTATAAAAAAAACCGCATGAAACACACATTAATTGGAGACAGTTAGCGAGGAATGCATACTTTGGATTTCAAAATAAAGTGGTTTCAAATATTTAAAAATCCAAATTGATGGATACAACCTTATGAATCTGAGATCATGCCATTTGTAAACCATATTTATGTATAAATGGTGTTGTGCTTTTGAAAGTATATATAAAAAAATGATGTATATAGAATGTAATTCCAATTGAAAATGGATCCCGCCTGGAAAAAAAATAGAATACAAACGGGATTTGAATGGATCCCGCACTCTGCAAAATTTGATCGAAGCGGGGAAAGTCGCAGTAACCGCCCGAAACCAAAATCTGCGAGATGGAAATTACTATTGCCTATCCCTGCCATGCAAAGCCTATCTGTTGTATTTCTATAGGTTTTGGTAGGGGTAGGTTTGTAATTTCACCCAAATGTGACGTAACCGCCTCTCACCCGGATTCATCCACGGTGGGCGCCAAAACACAGTGTGTTCTCGGTCGAAATCGACTCCCTACCCGATTCATATTCATATACACGGTGGGCGCCAAAAACAAACTCTCGTCGGCAAATATTCTGTGTATGCGAGATTACCGTCCTATCCCCAACCGACTAATGTTGTTGTGATGTAGTAGAAATTTGAAACAGGGTCTAAGTTTGTAAATTTCCTCGCATTTGAGACAAGCGCGCCCTGAATACATGGTTCCCCCTTCCTCTCTACCTCCCTTTTCCTAATTCGTACTCCGTGGGCGCCAAAACACCCTCTCCACCCCACCCTCCTCCGTCCGACGCTGCCCGCCACCCCATCCACCGCCGTCCTCCTCCACCATGCCGGAGCTGATACGCCGCCGCCGTCCATTACAAGAGATCGACCTCTCTCATCCACGGCTTCGGACCGGGATCCTCGCATCCCGTCCTCTCGCTTCATCCCCGTCGTCGTCCACCTTGCCGGCGCCGCTCCTACGACCGTCTCATCCACCGCGCCCCGCCGCCACCGTCTACCCTCATAGATCTGGTTCCATGCCGCCGACAGCCATCGCTACCGCATCACCGTCAAATTCTCAGCAGATGCGTAAACGGCGCCGCACCAAAGGCGGTACTCTTTCATATCTGCTCAACTTATTTATCGTAGCAAGAAAATAGATCACCACTGCTTTACTCTGATTTCTTGTCTTAATTGCGAAGTTGCCTTTGTCCGGTTTGCACCTTCAGATCCATCATGGCACGCTCAACACTATACTCCCAATGCTTATGGTTTTCCCCTTTTATATTCCACACTAGTTAAATCACAGTGGACTAAATTTTTCAGAGCTCGCCGGAGTTCGCCGGTGCGAACGAAGGGGCTCGGGTGGTTGTGGGGCCTCGCCGAATGAAGAAAACTCGACACGGGCGAGGGTTGGGGCGGGGGTGGGGGTGGGGGGAGCAACACCGGCGGTGGGGGCCAGTGGTCCGGCCAGCGGCCCGTGCGGTGTTCTGTATGGGAAGAATCAGAGACGAGGAAGAAGATGGGTTAGGAGACTAGGATCTTCATCCAACCGCCTGAAATGGTCGAGAGACAGCTGGGAGTTGCATTCTTAATGCACTCTGGTTCATCATGTGTGGGCACTGCGCAACCAACATTTTATTATCCAAAATCTGCTTGCTCTTCTTTACCATGTTCCTCTTCCGTTCTTCTTTAATATGTAGTCTCTCCGTTCCTAAATACAAGTCTTTGTATAGATTCCACCATGGACTACATATGGAGCAAAATGAGTGAATCTACACTCTAAAATGTATTTGGATACATCTGTATGTGATACATAGTGGTAATCTCTACCAAGACTTATATTTTGGAACGGAGGGAGTTTGATAGTAGTACAATATGTTCCTTGTACTGAAGATGAGCAGGGACATTTGCAGTGTAGAGGTCTATACGGTCGGTTGTGATGGACACTTTGAGCCTCTTTGATTCGTAGGATCTTGTAAACATATGAATAGGATTTCTAGTGGCCTGCCCACTTGAATCCTATAAGAACAGCAAGGAAATGCAGGGAGCTGTGTCGCCTTTGAGAGTTACACTGATATTAACAGAATTGCACCTTCACCTGAAGAGAGCTGGTAACCGAAGCCTAGCCGTACCGGCAAACTAGCACATATATTCCAGCAAGTTCCACTTTGCTGATTTTACTCCGATGCTTAAGGTTTTCCCGTTATATCTACACTATGATCTGTGTAGCTACTTTGTGTCGCACTAGCAGCAGTCCACTCTTGAAGCTAAACACTGCAATGACTCACAAAATTGGCACCAAGGCATTGGGTGCCATTCTGGATGCAATGAAACTCATACGCTCCCCACCTGTTGACTCTTGTTCAGAATATGATCCTAATGACTCTTGTTCAAAATTGCCACATATAGAGAGACAACATGGAATTGCATTTCTTTGGGTGCTGTGATTCATCATGAGTGGGCAACCAACATTGTATGCAATGAAGCGGAACCTCAAGAATATGCTTCCTCTTCTATTCTTTAACATGTTCCTATTTGTTTATTCTGTATTTAGTACATGCAGTATGTTCCTTGTCAGGAAGGGGCGCAGGGACATCTGCAGTCAACAGCTGATAGAGCTGGCCTGTACGTGATCGATAGGCTTTCAATTACTAGCGGCAATACAACATCGTATTTTCAAGCCAGTTCCACTTTCTCGATTTATATATCGTGGTTATGGTGTACCCCTGTTATGTACACTATGATCTGCCTAGTTGATGTGTGCTCTTGTTATCATGGTTTGGCAATAAACTCTCTATACAGTATATTATGAACCTGTCATCTGCCAGCTATCCTTACTTTTGGAGCCTATTTTTTGTGTACTTGTGCCAGATTATATAAATGCACGCACCATATTATAGCACACATGAGCTCTCTCATCAGAATCCAGTGATAGCACACAAGTGTTTACAAGGGCGCCCCTATATTAGAATATCATCTGCATTACAAAGATAATCTCACAACTATTTATGTTTTTCATGGTCCTGAGATATTATACGCAATTATAGTGAATATCAGAATCCGCGCATCAGAAGAATATTGTGCAACACTGCAATGACTTACAAAATTGGCACCAAGGCATTGAGTGCCATTCTGGAAGCAATGAAACTCATACGCTCCCCAGTTGTTGATTCTTGTTCAGAATATCATCCTAATGACTATTCTAACCTCGAGGAGTCAAAGGCAGATGGCCTGTCATGTTCACCCATCAAGGTGCCTGTTCTAATTTGGCAAGGTTTTATTGATTGCACATATCTTGCATATGTTGTCTTGCATTTCTTCTACTTTGTTGCACCGCCATCTGCTTAGTTTACTCATCATATAACTCAAGATGCCATGCCCATCCATTATCAATACATATTCCATCTGTCATCATACCATGTTTTTTCACTCAAATGATGTTCTTGTGCATCAGACATCAAAAAGGAAGAGGGTGATTGCCGAACCCGAAGGAGCACCAGCAAAGTCCTTGAAAAACATGGTGGTGCCGGAGAAATCAGACAGCGCCCCACATATGTTGGTTGTACAACCAGTGACACAAAACGTAGGACCCACCACTGGCCAGACCACTAGCCCCACCACACAGGACCTGCACTCTAGCAAAAGGTATATCGATTTCATTTGCCATAGCACCAGCCATACCACAGAAAAATCCCACTCCAGTAAAAAGTACAACAAGTCCACCGGCCGAAGACCTATCCCAACTGCAGAGACGACCAATTCCTGCAGATTGGAACCCCATTCCATTTATTCCCATTTTCAAAGACAATGCTTTCAATGTTGTTAGGGACTACGTGCATATATTCCCATCATGGGAAGATTATAGTGAAGACAAACACCATTTTCACATCTTCCTGTCCAACTTACGTGTAAGTGCTATTATTCATGGTTATTATTTTCCTGTTTTCTGCTGAACGAACACATCAATGATTTACATTACATTGTTGTAACTAGGCGAGGGTCAATCTGGATAGTCATGACGAGCAAAGCTTGCTTGTGCTTTTCAAGGAAGCATTGCAGCAGTATCAGTGTTACCTGAGGAAATCACACTTTGATGGCAAGTCTATAAACGAATTTCTGATGAAGTCTCCTGTGCTAAATTTAGAAGACATTGAATGGAAAAACCTTGTTATGCACTGGTCTCGTTCCCAAGATGAGGTACTGTCTATGAAATAACATGACAATTTGAACTTCTACTTTTCCGCATGTGCCTTACGGATCTTTTTTGCAGGAAATCTGCTCGAAGAAGAATTCTGGTTTGAAAAGAACGACAGGATATCGCAAATATGTTGGCCGCTGCTTTGCTCTTGTTAGTACCTATTGTCCTGTATCACTGTAGTTGCATACGTACCTGGTTCATTATGTGAAAACAGTATGCATGATAGCTTGCTTATCAATTGTTCGCTCCAAATAATCTGATCTGTATGAATGGTTACATTAGTGTAGAATATATCCAATTCCAATGAATTTTTTTAGCTCTGCATTGTTCTTGTAAGTACATGCTGTCCTTTATAAGTGTATTTATATTGGCAGGTAGTTGTTCATGTACCATCACTCTGCAGCTTATTTTCCTTTGCCCTCCATTTTCAACACATCAGATCTATATTTACTCTTACCATAAGGTTGGTACTGAAGAAGTTTAGCCGTGCATTTCTCTTGGCTGTGCCTTTTGCATGTATCGCTGCACATACATTTATAGCTACTTGGTTATGTAGCATCACTCTTCATCTTATCTTAAATATTGTCCATTTTTCGTATATTATCACATCTATATATACTCTTAACAAAATGTAGAATAAAGGCAATGCTTATGAAGAAGATTCTGTGGTAAACTTCTTGAATTGCCCCCCCCCCCATCAGCATGGACAAGGGCTTTATAGAGCCTGTCTTCACCAGTAATGTAAGTTTGTCCTTCTCAAGCCTTCCAACTTTGTTGTGTATATTTGGTTAGGCATGACTGCAACAACTGTTTATTTTTGGTGTTTGCATCAAATTGCATGTTTAAAGTTTATTATGTAGTTCATAAACAAAAGTTTGTCCTTCTCAATTTATGTTTTCAGTTGTACAACCAAGTTCCTTCTTCATACCATGTAAATTAAACTATACAAAGCAAGTGATCTTCTTTTGCAGTGCATGTATTCTTCTGTTCTTCATCCGTAATCCAGTGGTGTGGTGAACCTACCCACTAAAGCACAATGTCATATTCTACAATGTCTTAACTATGAACAATGTCATATCATTCTACTATTATTTAAACCGTCTCTTTATTTGCCAATCTGAAATGGGATAAATTGACAGCACACTAACCATTGATACTTATGACTTCTTGATCTGTAATCCAATGGTGTCGTGAACCTGCCAACTACTTCACAATGTCATTTCCTGCCATGTCTTGAGTTGAACAATACCATATTGTGTTAATGCATTTTTAAACTGTGTCACTTTATTCGTCAGTAAGAAATGTGATGAATTGTCAGCACTGATACTTTTATGTGCAAAACCTATCATCTATCTGCTTGTTTATCTTTCAGAGTGAGGAAGATATAAGTGTTGAACAAGCGCAGTCTCATCATCTTGCTCAGGTGCTTGCGCTGCAGGTCGCCAGCAGGGCTAACCTTTCTTAAACTCTATTGAAGTGCTGTCGGTTTTGTATATTATTTTGTCGGCATGTTTATTTGCACTGGTGGTGATCTTTGATGTCCAGTGTATGTAATCTGTTGTCTGCTTGTGCTTTATTATCATAGTGGCAAACTTTGATGCCCAGTGGATGTAATATGTCGTAATTTCTTCATTGTGTAGTATAGATTTTTTCTTATTCATGATGCTGCACTTATTTTCATGTATATATATCATGTCTTCACAGTAAAGCGGCCAAACCGCAAAATTACGGTACATAATTGGGTCGTCATGCAATCACGATGTGGATCCGCATCATGGGCCCCGTCGAACTGGCCCACTAGTAGATTCGGGCCTTTAATAGGCCGAGTAACCCCCGGCCCTCTTTTTGCAAGAGAACTCAATGGGCTTTTAGGAGGCTGAGAAGTAGGTTGGGCCTGAAACATGCCGAACAGCTCACGGGTCGGCAACAGCCCGAATTGGACCCCGACCCATGATTGTGCGAATCAAATCACGGGCTTTTAACAGGCCAAAATTGTCTCGGTCCTTGTTTGGCCCAATCAGATATCAGCGGCGAGCAGGCCGGATGCAAACCGGGCCGTAGTTAGGACAACTATATGACGGGCTTTTAACAGGCCGAAATTAATATAGGGCCGAAATGTTAGACGGGCCCTTAGCAGCCCGAAACTAATATCAGGCAGAATTACTAAATGGGCCTTTAGCAAGTGGGCCCAAAAGCATAGCGTCAAGTTAACGAGCCGAATCTGATATGGGCCATAATTGAGGCCGAAGCCTCTTAAACGGTCGGACCTGATCTGGCTGTGATTTGGCCCAAAATGTGGGAGGCTTTTAACGGGCTGGATCTCATATGGGCCATTATTAGTCCCGGAACGTGGCAGGCCATTAATGGACCGGATCTAATATGGGCCAGCATTTGGCCCAAAAGATGGCAGCCAATTAATGGGCCGGCCTACTAGGGTCCTCAAAATCTTGTGGGCCTATAGCTAGGCCGGCCCATTAGTGTCGGCGAAATCTCGTGGGCCTTTAGCTGGGCTAGCCCATTATGATCCGCAAGAATTTTGTGGGCCTTTACCTGGGCCGGCCCATTATAGGCCGCGAAATATTGTGGGCCTTTAGCTGGGCCAGCCCATTATGGTCTGCAAAATCTCGTGGGCGTTTAGCTGCGTCGGCCCATTATGGTCCGCAAAATCTTGTGGGCCTTTAGTTGGGCCGGCCCATTTAAACTTGATGGGTCGTGCCACGTGTCGACGTATCATAGGCGCCTTCTGTCCAATGAGTGGATGACATCTGTCCCAACGATGAGCCGACACGTGTTTCCTCCAGCCAATGATGATTTTAAGCATGGAAAATCCCCATTGGTCGGGGCTGTTAACGGGTTATCGGATCCAAAACCCGACCCGATAGCTTAACGGTGTTCCATTACGGTGGATGCCATGTGTCGGTCACCCTTGACGAAAGCACTTCTGTGACACGCGATTTATAGTCATGGAAGTGGACACTTCCGTGATGATAATTTTGGTAATGTCATGGAACACTTCTACGACACCACATGTATGACTACCTTGATTCTGTCATAAATTTGTCATGGATGTACAAGCATGACAGAAAACGCGACCTACTGTGACAAACACGTATCATCACAGAAGTGTATTTTTTTGTAGTGTTATATGCGTGGGGGTTGAAGCCAACGACTGCTAACTTTCAGGTTATATAAATACATAAACGGCCGCACAGGAGGCACTACAATACTTTTGGGAAAAAGTATAAACACAACCTTTATAATTAAAATAGAGTTGTTTTTACAATTGAAAGACTCGTCACTCGAACATGACACTCTTCGAGCACTAAGCCTCTATTAAACGGGCCCTTCCATGACTTGTTCAAAATAGTGCTCGGCCGGGTCCTGGCTTTCTGCCGGACTTTGGGTTGCAATGCCGGTGGTCTCCATATCTGCCCAACTTGTTTTTACACGGGGAAGAGCCATCCGCGCACCTTCTATGCACGCCGACTTCTTTACAGCGTCGATACGCGACACAGCACCAATGAATTTTTGCACCAAACCAAAATAACTGTCCGGCCTCGGTCTCTTCGGCCAAAAATGATCTATGACAGATCTCATTGCAAGACCGAACAACCTATGGAGCTCGACCCAAGCGGCCATCCTTTCATTCAACGGCAGGGGACGCATCGGAGCATTGAACTACGACCAAAACAGCCTCTCCACCTCCTGATCTTTCTGATCCTTGAAGAACCAGCAGTACTTTTTTCCAGGCCGCATACGCGTCCGCGGCACTCCATAACTGATCCAGAGGAGCGTACTTCGGATCTCCAAACTTCATCCGCAACAAATAGGAACTCCCAGCCGTGATATTTCCGGCTTGTTGAAGCTCCTCCCGCACGGCTCTGACTTCAGAGCGTGTCTCCTTGGTTGCATCCAAGGCCTTCTTTAGGTCAGCCGCCTTTGCTTGGCTCTCCTTCTCAAGAAGTTCATCTCGGCTGGCGGCATCTTTCAGCTCCACAGTCATCTCGGCTTTTTTTCCTCACTCCAGCGATGAGCAGCCTGTTCGGCTCTCAACTCCTCGGTCACTTTCAGGGCAGCCGCATTACTTATCCTGGCTTGTTCCTTGGCTAGGGCAAGTTCCGCCCGCAGGGCCTCCATGGCAACAGCTCCATCTGCAGCCACAACATATTATAGATATTAGCATCATGCTCCTCTTAATATTTACTAACAATGACAAAAGAGCACATATCCTTTGACTCGTCAAGCCGCTTGTTCACAAGCGCGATGTTGGCATCCGCCGCATCAAGCTGTCGCCTCAGTTTGGCGAATTCAGCACTCTGGTCAACCGCCAGACCCTTAGCCATCTGCACATAATACAGTGCGATCATTACTTGGGAGTGTGATCCTCCGTTTGCCGTCTATGGCTAGCAACCAGAGTCTCAGGGGCTACTATCTATGCGGAGCACACCTAGCATGTGCGGTACAACCGAAAGATTATGTATTTCGTTGCGTACCTCAAAGCCTTTGAGCAGGCTCATAAAAGCTTCATTCAACCTGCTTTTGGAGGACGAAATCTTCTCAAACACCATACCCATTAAAGTACGGTGATCCTCTGAGAGAGCAGCTTGCTCTAGAAGACCCGTTACTGTGTCCGGCTAAATGCCGGGCAGTTCGGGACTCTTCCTATTGCCCTCCTTGGGTGCCGAACACTCTGGGCTTTGGGTCGCTGAAGCATGGACTTCTGGCCTTGACGGA
Source organism: Triticum dicoccoides (assembly GCF_002162155.2). Classification (NCBI taxonomy): domain Eukaryota; kingdom Viridiplantae; phylum Streptophyta; class Magnoliopsida; order Poales; family Poaceae; genus Triticum; species Triticum dicoccoides. The sequence goes on along the minus strand of NC_041387.1, from coordinate 523,856,986 downwards.
TCAGGAATCCTCCGTGATGACACCTCAGGGTCGCCCGCCCCATGGGGCAGCGAGGCAAGTGGAGTTTCACTCTCCATCATCTCCGGAAGAAGATCCCCCGAAGACGAACTCAGCTGAGAAGGGCTACTAGCCGGACTACGAGAAATAGATCCTGGTTATAGCTCCCAGAGGAAAAAGCAGTATATACTTATTAAAATAGTTTTAATTAACTTACAACTCGTTGGAGGGCTGGCCCGTTTGCGGGCATCGCGCGGTGAGGACGCCCTCTAGGGCAGGGCCCCCTGGCGAAGTTTTCTTCCCTTGTTTAGGGACCTCCGTTTCCAAGTCTTCGGAGGCGGCCCTTTTCTTCCCGCAGGGGGAAGGAACCTTAGATTCACCTCCCCGATTTTCCTCCTTTGTGGAGACATTAATCCCCCGGTTTGGATGTACAATGTATGAAGCTCATTCTCAGCTTCTTTGCTCCTCCCTTCATCTTTCCTGGATGGCACTTGATTGGGTGCGTGTTTTAGCATCCGGGTTAGTACCGTATTCGGCATGCCTTTGGGAAGAGGGGCCGGACACCTGATCCTCTCTGCCTTGTTTAGCCAATCCTGGCCGCGGATAGTTTTCAGAATAAAGTTATGGTAAACATGAACAGAGTGTTCGGTTGCAAAAGTTACTTACTTGGGTATCTGAACGATTGCAGTTCAAACCCACATCCTCGATGGTGTCCGGACACCTCACGCGTGGTCCGAAGAATAACCTATACATCCCTTCAAGCGTCATGTCGAAGAAGTGATGGATAGTCTGCGGTCCTTCTGGGTTGAACTCCCACATCCGGAGAGGTCGACGTTTGCACAGAAGGACCCGATGGACCAGCATTACCTGAATTACTTTGATGAGTCTGATATCCCCCACAAGAAGCTCCCGAATGCGGCTCTGCAGTGTCGTTATGTCACTAGCAGGTCCCCAGGCCAGTTCCTCGTTGACCCAGGACGCCAGTTGAGGCGGAGGGCCCGAGCGGAAGGCAGGGGCGGCCACCCACCTTGTGCCTCGAGGAGCTATGACATAGAACCACCTTCGTTGCCCTAAATCATACACCTCCAGGAAGGAACCTTCTGGCCATGGGGAATCGGTGTTTTTGCTTATTACAGCGCCTCCGCACTCTGCGTGTCGCCCATCGATCACCTTCGGCTTCACATTGAAGGTCTTGAGCCATAATCCGAAGTGTGGGGTGATGTGGAGGAGACTTCGCACATAACGATAAACGACGAGATGCGAAGGATGGAATCCTGAGCTAGATCGTGAAAATCTAGCCCGTAATAGAACATGAGCCCCCTCACGAAGGGATCAAGACTAAAGCCTAAGCCTCGAAGGAAGTGGAAAACAAATATGACACTCTCCTTGGGTTCGGGAGTGTGCATGACCTGCCCTTGGGCAGGAAGCCTATGCTAGATTTCGGCGGTCAGATACCGGGCCTCCCTGAGCTTCGCAATGTCCTCCTCTGTGACAGAGGAGGCCATCCATCGACCTTGAAGGTTGGATCCGGACATGATTGAAGATCCGAAGAGCTTAAGCCTAAAGCTTTGGGTGTTGGAACTCGAGGTGGGGGGGGGGAGCAAGCGTTGGAGAAAAAGGACAGGCCTCGAACCCTCTATAAAGGGGGGAGAATATCAAGCGTCCTCAGCGTGACCGTTTGGGACTTGCCTAAAAACGAGGAGTCATACCAACTGGCATAGTTGGGTTACCCACACCCGTATTGATGAGAATCCCGCGTTAAGCGGGACATGATCTCTGCTTCAACAAGACGTGCCAATAAAACCGCCTTGCAATACGTGTAGTGGCAGGCTGGGAAAAACGGTTTGTATCAAACCGGGCTGCGGCGTGAGGACACGCCGTGAAAAATTATCAGCAGATTGAATTTATAAACTATTGTGCTCTCTACGATGGTATGTGGGAATTATTTTGCAGAGCCGGACATGATTTAAGTGTTCGGAATTTACTTTGGAGTATTCAGAGATGGAACCCGCCTTGCATTGCCGAAGACAATCTGCGTGCCGGACTCATCGTCATTGAAGCCTGGTTCAGGGGCTACTGAGGGAGTCCTAGATTAGGGGGTATCCAGACAGCCGGACTATATACTTTGGTCGGACTATTGGACTATGAAGATACATGATTGAAGACTTCGTCCCGTGTCCGGATGGGACTCTACTTTGCATGGAAGGCAAGCTTGGCGATTTGGATGTTAGATCTCATTCTTTGTAACCGACTCTGTGTAACCCTAGCCCCCTCCGGTTTCTATATAAACTAGAGGGTTTAGTCCGTAGGACAACAACAATCAGAATCATAGGCTAGCTTCTAGGGTTTAGCCTCTATGATCTTGTGGTAGATCAACTCTTGTAATATTCATATCATCAAGATCAATCAAGTAGGAAGTAGGGTATTACCTCCATCGAGAGAGCCCGAACCTAGGTAAACATCATGTCCCCAGCCTCCTATTTCCATTTGCCTTAGACGCACAGTTCGGCAACCCCAACCCGAGATCCGCCGGTTTTGACACCGACACCCACCCTGAACCCTAAGATAGATAGTGGGGTACCTCTCCGGCGAGCCCCCCTTCCCGCTGCGGCTGGTTCTTCCTTAACTCCGGCGAGCCCCCCACCCCCTGAAAATAGACTGGCCCAAAAGTTGATTCAGTCGACTGAAGTGTAGCTAAATCGGAACAGCATCGCAAGCAAGACCAAGAGCGAGATCACCAGCGCGAGCAAGAGCAATAGCAAGAGCAGACCAGGCAGGGGACCGAGAGCAAGAGTAGAGCAGCAGCGCGAGCGAGAGCTAAAGTAGCAACAGCTCCTAGTGATGTGGACGTCACCACCGAGGGAGCGACGTCGTGGAGGAAGTGTTCGGCAACGCCGCCGTGGATGGAGTCATGCCGTGTCAGCTTGGGACCAAGCACCGGCAGCACCGTGAGATTGAACCAAGAATAAAATGCGGCGATTAGTGTACAACCTCTTTGGTGGTGCCGATTAGGCCGCAGCTTCATCCGAGGAAACAGTGATGATGCTACTCTTCCGATGGTGCAGGTGAAGACAGTGGTGTGGGAATGGAGGTGGCGCGAAAGACGAGGGGAACGTCGGGGTAGCTCCTTGGTGTTGGAGGATGGGGTGGCTGAACCGGCGGGACGACCAAATCGACGATGGATCCTCATCCGGTACGGTGGATGAGGGACGTCGAGGTGTTGCTGTGGACGACTGTCGGTGTCAAAACCGGCGGATCTCGGGTAGGGGGTCCCGAACTGTGCGTCTAAGGCTAATGGTAACAGGAGGCTGGGGACACAATGTTTACCCAGGTTCGGGCCCTCTTGGTGGAGGTAATACCCTACTTCCTGCTTGATTGATCTTGATGATATGAGTATTACAAGAGTTGATCTACCACAAGATCAGAGAGGCTAAACCCTAGAAGCTAGCCTATGGTATGATTGTTGTTGAGTCCTACGGACTAAACCCTTCGGTTTATATAAACATGGGAGGGGGCTAGGGTTACATAGAGTCGGTTTACAGAGGAGGAGATCTACATCCGAGTCGCCAAGCTTGCCTTCCATGCCAAGGAGAGTCCTATCCGGACACGGGACGAAGTCTTCAATCTTGTATCTTCATAGTCCAACAGTCCGGCCAAAGTATGTAGTCCGGCTGTCTGGATACCCCCTTATCCAGGACTCCCTCAGTAGCCCCTGAACCAGGCTTCAATGACGATGAGTCCGGCGCGTAGATTGTCTTCTGCATTGCGAGGCGGGTTCCATCTCCGAATACTCCAAGATAAATTCCAAACACAAGGACCATGTCCGGCTCTGCAAGATAAATTCCATATACCATCGTAGAGAGAATAACAATCCACGAATCTAATCTGCTGACAACGTTTCGTAGTGTGACATCACGCCACAGCTCGGTAATTTATTCGTACCGTTTTCTACAACCTGCTTCCGCACACATCGCGAGGTGCTTTCTTTGGCACGTCTTGTCAAAGCAGAGATCGTGTCCCCTTATCGCGGGATCTCCATAAATACGGGTATGGGTAACCCAACCAACGCCATCAATCGAGGCACTTGAAAAAATAACAGATTTCGAGAGGCAAGTGGGGAGGCGCACATTCTACATCGCCTTTATAAAGGGACAGATATCTCCCGTTTTCACCCACGCCTTCCTCCTCCTTTGCTCATCCATTCTCGCACCCTCGAGCTCCAGCGCCCAAGTTCTCACCTTCTCCATAGGACTACAGCATGTCCGGAGCGGGAGGCAAGTGGATGGCCTCCTCTGTCACAGAGGAGAACATCACCAAGCTTCGGGAGGCCTGATACCTGGCCGAGAGCATCGCACACAGGCTTTCGGCAGAGGGACGGATCACCCCCACTCCGAAGTCTCGGGAGAGAGTAGTATTTATCCCTCATTTCGTCCGTGGACTAGGATTTCCACTCCACCCGTTTGTCCTTGGGCTCATGTACTACTATGGGCTAGATTTTCACGATCTGGCCCCGAATTTCGTCCTCAACATCTTGGCGTTTATCGTCGTGTGCGAGGCCTTCCTCCGCATCAAGCCTCACTTCGTCCTGTGGTTGAAAATCTTCTGCGTGAAGCCTAAGATCATGAGCGGCCAACAGGCGGACTGCGGAGGTGCCATGGGGGGCAAGATGCCCAACGTCACATGGCTCGACGGCTCCTTCGTGGAGACCATAAAAGGATGGCAATTAGGGTGGTTCTACATCACCGAACAGCGCGACGCCAACTGGGTGGCGGCCCCCAAATTCAGATCCGGAATCCCCATGTGGCTCACTTCTTGGGAAAAGAAGGGTCTGGCCTGGGGTGAACCCACGGAGCTGACCGGACTCGAGACATGCATCAAGAGTATGAGGGACAAGAAGATCAAGCTTGACAACATGGTCCAGGTCATGCTCATTCGCCGGATTCTCCCGTGTCAAAGATGGGCATTTGATATGTGGGAGTTCGACCCGGCCGAACACCAGATGCTGCTAGAGCTCTTCAATACAACACACAAAGTTATCGGGAAGGTGTTGTTCAAGACCAGCGAAGTTCCCCCTCTCCTTTCCGAGGACCGGGGGCTCAGTGCAAAGCGCCTCGTCAGTCTGGTAAGTCCCTTGATTATTACAAGATGTTCCCTTCCTAGTACATTCATGGGAAGATTTTTTAAGTCACCATGCTAACCGAACAGGATTGAGTGGAGGCGGCGGAGCGGATTGACTGTCCAGCTCGATTGCCTGAGGACCCAGTAGATGCACTCCTAGGGGAGATGCTGGTTCCGGCGCCTTATAAGGTGACAGAGAAAAAGGCAAAAAAGAAGGCCGCGGGGACCCGGAAGGGTCTCCGGCGCGAGGCCGCACCGGACGCCTCGCCAAAAGATGACGAGGCGCACTCCCTCCCACGAAGGGGAGGAGAGAAAGAGGAAGGCCGCCTCAACTGAGGGGGCCGAAGGGTCCAAGAAGGTGGTCGCGGGGACCAGAAAAGGTCTCCGGCGCAAGGCCGTGATAGAGTCGTCATCTGAAGATGACGAGGAAGATTCCCCCCCCCCAAAGACGGGGGAAAACATGAAGATGTGCCCCCTCCCCATGCTAGGGAGGAGAAGAAAAGGAAGGCCACCCCATCGGGGGAGGCCAGGACGCCGAAGAAGGGAAAGGCATCCCTTCCAGATCACTCCACTACCTCCGCTTACAGCGATGAGGAGTGGCTGCCCAAGGGCAAACCTCGGGCGAGGTCGTAAGTATACGCATTTCACAATATTTTCCATGTGACTTTGACCTCATGGTTTGTAATGACGCCGAACACGTATATGCAGTCTGGTCGGGTCCAATCTCGGGGTGTCCTCTTCGGAGGAGTCTCTGGACGAGTCAGAGATGAATTCACTCCCGACGGCCACCTCCCCACGACCTGCGGATGACACCGAGGTGTTGTCACGGAGGATGCCAGAGCAGGAGGCGATGGTTCCACAGACGCCCCAAGGTAAAATCCTGGGCGCCGCACACATGGGGGGTGAGACCCCCATGGATTATAGTGACGGGAGCCACAACAAGTATGGCTCCCAGCCCATCACTGCGCCGGAGCCTACAAAGGTTCCGAATTCCAGTAAGCTGTCCCTCCCAGAGGAGGGAGAGCCGGCCGTGCCGATGACCTCCGCCCAGCCGGAGGCATCAGATAATTTGTTGGAAGTGCTTCGAGGCGCTTCCATAAACGATGAACACCGTACGCTTATGGGTACGGTGATTGAGAAGGTTCGGTTCGCCAAGAGCGGATTGACCGAAGCCTGCACCAGCCTGCTAACAGGCTTTGAGGTAAAGAAGTGTGAGCAAATATCACATGATAGACAGCAGCCCCTGATACTCTGGTTGGTGTTCTGAAAGAAAAGCCAAATGGAGGGTCAACTAAAAAACCACACGAAGCTAATAATACTTGTCTACATGAACAAACAGGCACTGCTGCTGACCGCCCCTGCGCGCACAGCTGAGGTTGCCGGACTCAAGCACGAACTGGGGTAGGCCGAAGAAGATCTCGGACTCATGAAGAAGCAGCTCGAGGAGAACAAAGGTAAGTGAAACCCCGTCCATATGTCATATAGAGGATCAAAAGTTTGTGATGCTAACAAAAAGCATCATGGATTTTGATAGGGACCGCGACCGAAGTGGCGGCCCTGAAGGAAGCGTTGTCTACAACCGAAGCCAACGTGGATACGGAGCGCACTGAGCGTGAGAAGCAAGATGCTCGGGTGGGAGAGGTACATCAAGAGCTCCAGCAGCTCGGCGAGAAGTTCAACTCCTTGGAGCATGACTTTGAGACGCAAGCGTCTGAGCTTGCGAAGGCCCTCCAGAGTGCGGCCGACGCCAAGGCCGAAGCCCAAAAGGCCCTCAAGGAAATCCAGGCGGCCAAGAAGATAGCGGAGGGCAAGACATTCTTTATGCAAAGCAAGCATGTGGAGAGGTCATTTCTTTTACTTACACGAATCCGGAGCTCTCCAGGGGCATTCGCAGATCTGCCACGCAGCATTTCGGATGTCGCGGAGTTCTATCGCGCTGAAGAGGGGAGCTCTGCGGAGAAGCTGTTCTGGTCCCAATATACTAGGGCCGAACACCCGATGCCTCTAAGTGACCAACTAAAGAAGTTGGTAGACCTCCACAATGCGGCCGAACAGGCCATGAAGGACCTCATAGTCCGGATGTGGCCTGGCGAGCCCCTACCCGGCAGCTACTTTGGCCTGGTGAAGCGGAAGGTGCATGCCTATCCATGGCCAGAAGATATCAAGCAGTCCGTATGTATTGAGGGTGCCCGACGGGCCTTTGCCCGCGCGAAGATGCGTTGGGCCAAACTGGATGCTGAGAAGCTCGTGAAGGATGGACCCTCGAAGGGCAAGGAGCATCGCTACCCCAAAAAATATTATAATGGCGTTATGAAAGGCGCTCGGCTTGTGGAAAATTAATGTCCTAAGAACATGATTTTTCGAGTAAATGTACTCATGTCGTCTGGGTAATATGAGGACGAGTTTGATTGTGCTATATAACACTTTGTTTGATTTAAAATATTACCTTCTCTGCGGCCGTTTATCAAAATCTGAAAGTAGGCCAGTCGTCGGCTTCCGCCCCCTTGTAACTAGTACTAGGGTGTTGGTGGAAAACCCAAACACCCTTTTTCCAAATTCTTGGTCCTTTAAGGAGGTGTTTAGTGCAGCGAACAAGGCAATAGGACTATTCGGCTTTATAACTCTCACTTGGCCATACAAGTCTATAATTTTAAATTTCGGTGAAGCCCCTAGTATACGGAAGGCCGAACTGGGGCGTTATACACACCTAAATTGGGCAAGGCCGATTCCTCGCCTTAAGCGGAAATAATCTTTAGGGATTTAGTACCTCGCGAATAGCGACCAGCTCTCGTCGCATCATGACGGTCAGTTTTCGACTTTCTCTACTGAGGTGCTCGTCCAGAAGAACCGGGACACAGTCGCAGTAGATCTCCCTGCGCTACCTTAGCCGATATAATGGAACGTAAGGTACCAAAACAAGGGAGCCAGGCTAACCCAACTATTGACCCAAGACATGACTCGGAGTTGATGCATATAATGCTATAAGTTCGGGGTGCCGCACTGTCAAAAGTGTTCGGACTTTTCTTGCCATATTATGGGGCTCGATAAGAAGCCCCTGTTAAACTGAGCGTACCAAAATGTACGGATACAATATTGAATAAATATTCAACAGAAAATATGAAGATAGTAATAAGAAGCAGACATTGTGTACTACTTCCAATTTATTTGGACAATACGGCAAGGCGTAGGTGTACAATTAATGCATTAAGCAGAAATAAATAAGACTATTTGACATGTCCTATCCAAGGACAGGCTACATGCGGGTATGTAAGAACAGGTATAACGATCATTGGAGTAGACCACATGAGTATTCCCTTGTGTGCAAAGCTTCTTGCCTCCTTGGTGTTCCCTCGGTAATGAGTCCGGTTATCCGATCTCTCTGAAGGGGCTGCACGAAAGTGGGGTCTTGAAAAAAAGAAAAAAAATGGTATGCGGGCCTCATGGCGGCTGAACCGCACTCTGGCCACATTGCCGTCTCGCCTCCACCTATGCCCATGGTATTTTGAGCGCGTAGTTGTGTACGCGTGGCACGAACGCCGCCTGAATGGGGCTGGGGTGGAGGCCGGATTGCTAATCGAGCTCTTGGCGTGCCTGGCGGTCCTGTTGCGGGGTACTCCAGACTCGCTTGATGGTGTTCGGGGATGTCGTTGCCGAATTGGCTATTTGTCGGAGGAGGCTACTTTGTACTTCTGCCATGAGGGCTGCAGTGTGCTCTTCCGTATGGAGGGAGCGGCCTGTATTTCCATTGACTGTTATAACCCCACGAGTGTTGGGAAACGAAGTAATTTCAAAAAATTTCCTACGCACATGCAAGATCATGGTGATGGCATAGCAACGAGAGGGGAGAGTGTTGTCCATGTACCCTCATAGACCGTAAGCAGAAGCGTTATCACAACGCGGTTGATGTAGTCGTACCTCTTCATGACTCGACCGATCCAAGTACCGAACGTATGGCACCTCCGTGTTCAGCACACGTTCAGCTCGATGACGTTCCCCGGGCTCCAATCCAGCAAAGCGTCGGGGATGAGTTCCGTCAGCACGACGGCGTAGTGAAGATGATGATGTTCTACCGGCGCAGAGCTTTGCCTAAACTCCGCGACGATATGACTGAGGTGGAATATGGTGGAGGGGGGCACCGCACACGGCTAAGGAACGATCCGTAGATCAACTTGTGTGTCCTAGGGTGCCCCCTGCCCCCGTATATAAAGGAGCAAGGGGGAGGCCGGCCGGCCCCTTGGGGCGCGCCAAGGAGGAGGAGTCCTCCTCCAAGTAGGAGTAGGACTCCCCCTTTCCTACTCCTACTAGGAGGGGGAAAGGAAGGGGGAGAGGGGGAAGGAAAGAGGGGGGCGCCCCCCCTCCTAGTCCAATTCGGATCAGAGGGAGAGGGGGCACGCGGCCCACCCTCGCCACCCCTCTCTCTTCCCACTAAGGCCCATGTGGCCCATTAACTCTCCCGGGGGGGTTCCGGTAACCCTCCGGCACTCCGGTTTTCTCCGAAATCACCCGGAACACTTCCGGTGTCCGAATATAGTCGTCCAATATATCAATCTTTATGTCTTGACCATTTCGAGACTCCTCGTCATGTCCGTGATCACATACGGGACTCCGAACAAACTTCGGTACATCAAAACTTATAAACTCATAATAAAACTGTCATCGTAACGTTAAGCGTGTGGACCCTACGGGTTCGAGAACTATGTAGACATGACCTAGAACTATTCTCGGTCAATAACCAATACTGGAACCTGGATGTTCATATTGGTTCCTACATATTCTACGAAGATCTTTATCGGTCAAACCGCATAACAATATACGTTGTTCCCTTTGTCATCGGTATGTTACTTGCCCGAGATTCGATCGTCGGTATCCAATACCTAGTTCAATCTCGTTATCGGCAAGTCTCTTTACTCGTTACGTAATACATCATTTGATAACTAACTCATTAGTTACCATGCTTGCAAGGCTTAAGTGATGAGTATTACCGAGAGGGCCCAGAGATACCTCTCCGACAATCGGAGTGACAAAACCTAATCTCGAATTATGCCAACTCAACATGTACCTTTGGAGACACTTGTAGATCACCTTTATAATCACCCAGTTATGTTGTGACGTTTGGTAGCACACAAAGTGTTCCTCCGGTAAACGGGAGTTGCACAATCTCATAGTTGTCGGAACTTTGTATAAGTCATGAAGAAAGCAATAGCAACATACTAAACGATCAAGTGCTAAGCTAACGGAATGGGTCAAGTCAATCACAACATTCTCCTAATGATGTGATCCCATTAATCAAATGACAACACATGTCTATGGTTAGGAAACATAACCATCTTTGATTAATGAGCTAGTCAAGTAGAGGCATACTAGTGACACTATGTTTGTCTATGTATTCACACATGTATCATGTTTCCGGTTAATACAATTCTAGCATGAATAATAAACATTTATCATGATATGAGGAAATAAATAATAACTTTATTATTGCCTCTAGGGCATATTTCCTTCAGTCTCCCACTTGCACTAGAGTCAATAATCTAGATTACATAGTAATGATTCTAACACCCATGGAGTCTTGGTGTTGATCATGTTTTGCTCGTGAGAGAGGCTTAGTCAACAGGTCTGCAACATTCAGATCCGTATGTATTTTGCAAATCTCTATGTCTCCCACTTGGACTTGGTCCCGAATGGAATTGAAGCGTCTCTTGATGTGCTTGGTCCTCTTGTGAAATCTGGATTCCTTTGCCAAGGCAATTGCACCAGTATTGTCACAGAAGATCTTCATTGGTCCCGATGCACTAGGTATAAAACCTAGATCGGAAATGAACTCCTTCATCCAGACTCCTTCATTTGCTGCTTCTGAAGCAGCTATGTACTCCGCTTCACATGTAGATCCGGCCACGACGCTTTGTTTAGAACTGCACCAACTTACAGCTCCACCTTTAACAAAAATACGTATCCGATTTGCGATTTAGAATCGTCCGGATCAGTGTCAAAGCTTGCATCGACATAACCATTTACGACTAGCTCTTTGTCACCTCCATATACGAGAAACATATCCTTAGTCCTTTTCAGGTATTTCAGGATGTTCTTGACCGCCGTCCAGTGACCCACTCCTGGATTACTTTGGTACCTCCCTGCCAAACTAATAGCAAGGCACACATCAGGTCTGGTACACAGCATTGCATACAAGATAGAGTCTATGGCTGAAGCATAGGGACTCCTTTCATTTTCTCTCTATCTTCTGCAGTGGTCGGGCATTGAGTCTGACTCAACTTTATACCTTGTAATACAGGCAAGAACCCTTTCTTCGCCTGATCCATATTGAACTTTTTAACACTTTATCAAGGTACGTGCATTGTGAAAGTCCAATCAAGCGTCTTGATCTATCTCTATAGATCTTAATGCCCAATATGTAAGCAGCTTCACCGAGGTCTTTCATTGAAAAACTTTTATTCAAGTATCCTTTTATGTCATTCAGAAATTCTATATCATTTCCAATCAACAATATGTCATCCACATATAATATTAGAAATGCTACAGAGCTCCCACTCACTTTCTTGTAAATACAGGCTTCTCCAAAAGTCTGTATAAAACCATATGCTTTGATCACACTATCAAAGCGTTTATTCCAACACCGAGAGGCTTGCACCAGACCATAGATTGATTGCTGGAGCTTGCACACTTTGTTAGCTCCCTTAGGATCGACAAAACCTTTCGGTTGCATCATATACAACTCTTCTTCTAGAAATCCATTTAGAAATGCGGTTTTGACATCCATCTGCCAAATTTCATAATCATACGATGCGGCAATCGCTAACATGATTCGGACAGACTTAAGCATCGCTACGAGTGAGAAAGTCTCATCGTAGTCAACCCCTTGAACTTGTCGATAACCTTTCGCAACAAGTCGAGCTTTATAGACAGTTACATTACCGTCAGCGTCAGTCTTCTTCTTAAAGATCCATTTATTCTCAATGGCTTGCCGATCATCGGGCAAGTCAACCAAAGTCCATACTTTGTTTTCATAAATGGATCCCATCTCAGATTTCATGGCTTCTAGCCATTTTGCGGAATCTGGGCTCATCATCGCTTCCTCATAGTTCGTAGGTTCATCTTGGTCAAGTAACATGACTTCCAGAATAGGATTACCGTACCACTCTGGTGCAGATTTTATTCTGGTAGACCTACGAGGTTCAGTAGAAACTTGATCTGAAGTTTCATGATCAATATCATTATCTTCCTCACTAATTGGTGTAGATGTCACAGGAACTAATTTCTGTGATGAACTACTTTCCAATGAGGGAGCAGACATAGTTATCTCATCAAGTTCTACTTTCCTCCCACTCACTTCTTTCGAGAGAAACTCTTTTTTCTAGAAATGATCCATTCTTAGCAACGAATATCTTGCCTTCGGATATGTGATAGAAGGTGTACCCAACAGTCTCTTTTGGGTATCCTATGAAGACACATTTCTCTGATTTGGGTTCGAGCTTATCTGGTTGAAGTTTCTTCACATAAGCATCGCAGCCCCAAACTTTAAGAAACGACAACTTTGGTTTCTTGCCAAACCATAGCTCATAAGGCGTCGTCTCAACGGAGTTTGATGGTGCCCCATTCAATGTGAATGCAGCCGTCTCTAAAGCATAACCCCAAAATGATAGCGGTAAATCAGTAAGAGACATCATAGATCGCACCATATCTAGTAAAGTACGATTACGATGTTCAGACACACCATTACGTTGTGGTGTTCCGGGTGGCGTGAGTTGCGAAACTATTCCGCATTGTTTCAAATGTAAACCAAACTCGTAACTCAAATATTCTCCTCCATGATCAGATCGTAGAAACTTAATTTCCTTGTTACGATGATCTTCTACTTCACTCAGAAATTCTTTGAAATTTTCAAATGTTTCAAACTTGTGTTTCATTAAGTAGATATACCCATATCTGCTCAAATCATCTGTGAAGGTGAGAAAATAACGATATCCGCCACGAGCTTCAATATTCATCGGTCCACATACATCTGTATGTATGATTTCCAACAAATCTGTTGCTCTCTCCATAGTACCGGAGAACGGTGTTTCAGTCATCTTGCCCATGAGGCACGGTTCGCAAGTACCAAGTGATTCCAAAAGTCCATCAGGGAGTTTCTTCATGCGCTTTACACCGATATGACCTAAATGGCAGTGCCACAAATAAGTTGCACTATCATTATCAACTCTGCATCTTTTGGCTTGGACATTATGAATATGTGTATCACTATTATCGAGATTCAATAAAAATAGACCACTCTTCAAGGGTGCATGACCATAAAAGATATTACTCATAAAAATAGAACACCCATTATTCTCTGATTTAAATGAATAAACGTCTCGCATCAAACAAGATCCAGATATAATGTTCATGCTCAACGCTGGCACCAAATAACAATTATTCAGGTCTAAGACTAATCCCGGAGGTAGATGTAGAGGTAGCATGCCGACCGCGATCACATCGACTTTGGAACCGTTTCCCACGCGCATCATCACCTTGTCCTTGGCCAGTGCTCGCTTATTCCGTAGTCCCTGTTTCGATTTGCAAATATTAGCAACAGAACCAGTATCAAATACCCAGGTGCTACTACGAGCTCTAGTTAGGTACACATCAATAACATGTATATCACATATACCTTTGTTCACTTTGCCATCCTTCTTATCCGCCAAATACTTGGGGCAGTTCCGCTTCCAGTGACCAGTTTGCTTGCAGTAGAAGCACTCAGTTTTAGGCTTAGGTCCAGACTTGGGTTTCTTCTCTTGAGCAGCAACTTCCTTGCTATTCTTCTTGAAGTTCCCCTTCTTCTTCCCTTTGCCCTTTTTCTTGAAACTAGTGGTCTTGTTAACCATCAACACTTGATGCTCCTTCTTGATTTCTACCTCCGCAGCCTTTAGCATTGCGAAGAGCTCGGGAATTGTCTTGTTCATCCCTTGCATATTATAGTTCATCATGAAGCTCTTGTAGCTTTGTGGCAGTGATTGGAGAATTCTGTCAATGACGCTATCATCCGGAAGATTAACTCCTAGTTGAATCAAGTGATTATTATACCCAGACATTTTGAGTATATGCTCACTAACAGAACTATTCTCCTCCACCTTGCAGCTGTAGAACTTATTGGAGACTTCATATCTCTCAATCCGGGCATTTGCTTGAAATATTAACTTCACTCCTGGAACATCTCATATGCTCCATGACGTTCAAAACGTCGTTGAAGACCCGGTTCTAAGCCGTAAAGCATGGCACACTGAACTATAGAGTAGTCATCAGCTTTGCTCTGCCAGACGTTCACAACATCTGGTGTTGCACCTGCAGCAGGCCTGGCACCCAGCGGTGCTTCCAGGACGTAATTCTTCTGTGTAACAATGAGGATAATCCTCAAGTTACGGATCCCGTCCGTGTAATTGCTACCATCATCTTTCAACTTTGCTTTCTCAAGGAACGCATTAAAATTCAACGGAACAATAGCACGAGCCATCTATCTACAACAAACATAGACAAGCAAAATACTATCAGGTACTAAGTTCATGATAAACTTAAGTTCAATTAATCATATTACTTAAGAACTCCCACTTAGATAGATATCTCTCTAGTCATCTAAGTGATTACGTGATCCAAATCAACTAAACCATAACCGATCATCACGTGAGATGGAGTAGTTTTCAATGGTGAACATCACTATGTTGATCATATCTACTATATGATTCACGCTCGACCTTTCGGTCTCTGTGTTCCGAGGCCATATCTGCATATGCTAGGCTCGTCAAGTATAACCTGAATATTCTGCATGTGCAAAACTAGCTTGCACCCGTTGTAGATGGACGTAGAGCTTATCACACCCGATCATCACGTGGTGTCTGGGCACGAGAACTTTGGCAACGGTGCATATTCAGGGAGAACACTTCTTGATAATTTTTAGTGAGAGATCATCTTAAAATGCTACCATCAATCAAAGCAAGATAAGATGCATAAAGGATAAACATCACATGCAATCAATATAAGTGATATGATATGGCCATCATCATCTTGTGCTTGTGATCTCCATCTTCGAAGCACCGTCGTGATCACCATCGTCACCGGCGCGACACCTTGATCTCCATCATAGCATCGTTGTCGTTACGCCATCTATTGCTTCTACGACTATCGCTACCGCTTAGTGATAAAGTAAAGCAATTACAGGGCGTTTGCATTTCATACAATAAAGCGACAACCATATGTCTCCTGCCAGTTGCCGATAACTTCGGTTACAAAACATGATCATCTCATACAATAAAATATAGCATCACGTCTTGACCATATCACATCACAACATGCCCTGCAAAAACAAGTTAGACGTCCTCTACTTTGTTGTTGCAAATTTTACATGGCTGCTACGGGCTTAGCAAGAACCGTTCTTCCCTATGCATCAAAACCACAACGATAGTTCATCAAGTTAGTGTTGTTTTAACCTTCGCAAGGACCGGGCGTAGCCACACTCGATTCAGCTAAAGTGAGAGAGACAGACACCCGCCAGTCACCTTTAAGCACGAGTGCTCGCAACGGTGAAACCAGTCTCGCGTAAGCGTACGCGTAATGTCGCTCCAGGCCGCTTCATCTCACAATACCGCCGAACCAAAGTATGACATGCTGGTAAGCAGTATGACTTGTATCGCCCACAACTCACTTGTGTTCTACTCATGCATATGACATCTACGCATAAAACCTGGCTCGGATGCCACTGTTGGGGAATGAAGTAATTTCAAAAAATTTCCTACGCACACGCAAGATCATGGTGATGGCATAGCAATGAGAGGGGAGAGTGTTGTCCACGTACCCTCGTAGACCGTAAGCGGAAGCGTTATCACAACGCGGTTGATGTAGTCGTACGTCTTCACGACTCGACCGATCCAAGTACCGAACATACGGCACCTCCGTGTTCAGCACACATTCAGCTCGATGACGTTCCCCGGGCTCCAATCCAGCAAAGCGTCGGGGATGAGTTCTGTCAGCACGACGCGTGGTGATGATGATGATGTTCTACCGGCGCAGGGCTTCGCCTAAACTCCGCGACGATATGACCGAGGTGGAATATGGTGGAGCGGGGCACCGCACACGGCTAAGGAACGATCCGTAGATCAACTTGTGTGTCCTAGGGTGCCCCCTGCCTCCGTATATAAAGGAGCAAGGGGGAAGGCCGGCCGGCCCCTTGGGGCGCGCCAAGGAGGAGGAGTCCTCCTCCTAGTAGGAGTAGGACTCCCCGGGGAAAGGAAGGGGGAGAGGGGGAAGGAAAGAGGGGGGCGCCCCCCCCTCCTAGTCCAATTCGGACCAGAGGGAGAGGGGGGGGGGGCGGCCCACCCTGGCCACCCCTCTCTCTTCCCACTAAGGCCCATGTGGCCCATTAACTCTCCCGGGGGGGTCCGGTAACCCTCCGGCACTCCGGTTTTCTCCGAAATCACCCGGAACACTTCCTTGTCCGAATATAGTTGTCCAATATATCAATCTTTATGTCTCGACCATTTCGAGACTCCTCGTCATGTCCGTGATCACATCCGGGACTCCGAACAAACTTTGGTACATCAAAACTTATAAACTCATAATAAAATTGTCATCATAACGTTAAGCGTGCGGACCCTACGGGTTCGAGAACTATGTAGACATGACCTAGAACTATTCTCGGTCAATAACCAATAGTGGAACCTGGATGTTCATATTGGTTCCTACATATTCTACGAAGATCTTTATCGGTCAAACCGCATAACAACATACGTTGTTCCCTTTGTCATCGGTATGTTACTTGCCCGAGATTCGATCGTCGGTATCCAATACCTAGTTCAATCTCGTTACCGGCAAGTCTCTTTACTCATTACGTAATACATCATTTCATAACTAACTCATTAGTTACAATGCTTGCAAGGCTTAAGTGATGAGTATTACCGAGAGGGCCCAGAGATACCTCTCCGACAATCGGAGTGACAAAACCTAATCTCGAATTATGCCAACTCAACATGTACCTTTGGAGACACCTGTAGAGCACCTTTATAATCACCTAGTTACTTTGTGACGTTTGGTAGCACACAAAGTGTTCCTCCGGTAAACGGGAGTTGCACAATCTCATAGTTGTCGGAACTTTGTATAAGTCATGAAGAAAGCAATAGCAACATACTAAACGATCAAGTGCTAAGCTAACGGAATGGGTCAAGTCAATCACAACATTCTCCTAATGATGTGATCCCATTAATGAAATGACAACACATGTCTATGGTTAGGAAACATAACCATCTTTGATTAATGAGCTAGTCAAGTAGAGGCATACTAGTGACACTATGTTTGTCTATGTATTCACACATGTATCATGTTTCCGGTTAATACAATTCTAGCATGAATAATAAACATTTATCATGATATGAGGAAATAAATAATAACTTTATTATTGCCTCTAGGGCATATTTCCTTGAACGAGGTACTGGCATCTTGAGCTTGGGGTATTCATAGTGTGGTACCGCATTGAATCGAGCAAACGCGGTTCATCCAAGTAGTGCATGGTAGCCACTACGGAAAGGGACGATATCAAAGATTAACTCCTCGCTTTGGAAGTTATCCGGAGATTCAAAGAGCACTTCCAGTGTTATTGAGCCCATGCAGCGGGCCTCTACCCCTAGAATTACACCTTTGAAAGTGGTTTTGGTGGGTTTGATCTGTGACGGATCGTGCCCATTTTGCACACTGTGTCCTGATAAAGCAGGTTCAGGCTGCTGCCACCGTCCATGAGGACTCGCGTGAGGTGGAATCTGTTGATGATTGGGTCAAGGACCAATGCGGCTGAGTCGCCGTGACAGATGCTGGTGGGATGGTCCCTACGATCAAAAGTGATCGGGCAGGATGACCATGGGTTGAATTTTAGGGCGATCGGCTCCATCGCATAGATGTCCCTAAGTGCATGCTTTCGCTCCCGTTTGGGGATGTGAGTGGCATAGATCATGTTCACCGTTTTTACCTGGGCAGGAAATTTGTTCTTTCCGCCAGTGTTTGGATGCCGGGGCTGCTCGTCATCATCGCTGTGCAGCCCCTTGTCCTTGTTCTTGGCATTTATCTTGCCGGCCTGTTTGAACACCCAGCAATCTCTGTTAGTGTGATTGGCTGGTTTATCGGGGGTGCCGTGAATCTGGCACGAGCAGTCAAGTATGCGGTCCAAACTGGATGATCCTGGATTGTTTCTTTTGAACGGCTTCTTCCGCTGGCTGGATTTGGAGTTGCTGAATCCGGCATTGACTGTCGTATCCTCCATTTTGTCGCCATTGTTTCGACGGTTGTGTCTGTTGCGCCATGGCTTTCCGTTACTGTCACCGATATCTTAAGTGCCAGGGTTTCCTGGTGCGGTGTTACTGTGAGCCAACCAGCTGTCCTCACCCGTGCAAAAGCGGGTCATTAGTGTCGTGAGGGCCGCCATGGTCTTCGGTTTTTCTTGGCCGAGGTGTCGGGCAAGCCACTCGTAACGGATATTATGCTTAAAGGCCGCCAGGGCCTCGGCGTCCGAACAGTCGACAATTTGGTTCTTTTTAGTTAGGAACTGAGTCCAGAATTTCCTGGCTGACTCTTCGGGCTGTTGGGTAATGTGACTTAAGTCATCAGCAGCCAGTGGTCGCACATAGGTGCCCTGGAAG
The DNA here is from genome assembly GCF_002162155.2 of Triticum dicoccoides. Taxonomy (NCBI): domain Eukaryota; kingdom Viridiplantae; phylum Streptophyta; class Magnoliopsida; order Poales; family Poaceae; genus Triticum; species Triticum dicoccoides. Next base: position 523,838,207 of record NC_041387.1, on the reverse strand, counting down.
TTATTGAGGAATGCGCCCTCAAGATTTTCCCAACTGTCAATGGAGTTTGCTGGCAGGCTATTCAGCCAGTGCCTGGCTAGCCCTTTAAGCTTGAGTGGGAGATACTTGATGGCATGTAGGTCATCACCACAGGCCATATGAATGTGGAGAAGAAAATCTTCGATCCACACTGCGGGGTCGTTGTGCCATTGTATGACTCGATGTTGACGGGTTTAAACCCTTCTGGGAATTCATGTTCCATTACTTCAACAGTGAAGCAGAGGGGGTGTGCGGCACCTCTGTGCCGGGTTATGTCGCGGCGTAGTCCGATTAGATCTGGTCGGTTATGTCCGGCCCGGCCGGATTTATCAGTATTGTATCTGGCATGACGGTCGGTGTCATGAGCGGTGGCGCGCCCCCATGATCCGTAGATCTATCTTGGTTGCCCTGCGTTGTTTTCCAATATGTCTCGCAGGTCCTGCGTATTTCCCCGGGCCGTGGTGAACCGGCGTGGGGGTGCGGGCTGGTGTCTGTCCTGATATGTCGTTTTATCCCGGCCACGAGGTGGCCGGTCAGCCACATCTTGTGCTGGAAGTTCAGGCTCTTCGGCCTCTTCTTCTACCGGTTTGTGCTTTGGGTATCCCCTGCTGAGGGGCTCGAGTCCGTATTCCTTGGCCGCCAGGACTTCGGTCCATCTGTCTGCGAGCAGATCTTGGTCAGCTTGGAGCTGCTGTTGCTTATTTTTCAGGCTTCTTGCAGTGGATATAAGCCTGCGCTTGAAGCGCTCCTGCTCTATGGGATCCTCTGGTACGCCAAATTTGTCGTCACCGAGGCTCACCTCTTCTTTGGAGGGAGGCATATAGTTATCGTCCTCCAAGTATCCGTCCGTCGCCTGTTCGTCTAGGCTGGCCTGCCCGTGTTCCTGTTTGGCTTGCTCGAAGGTGGGTTGATCAGGATCATATTCCTCTTCGCCACCATCTGGATTTTCTTCTCCTGTGCCGGTGTTGTTGTGGCGGGGCTTGGAGCGGCTCCAATGACGCCCATGTTTTGATTTCTTCCCTGAGGGGTTATCTCCTGTTGCCTCGTCGCCATTGGTTTCTTTGGGAGTATCCACCATATATGAAGAAGTGGCAGTCGAGCGCCCTGTGGGCGGTGGTTCCTGTTCTTCTCCCGCATCGTCGTCTATACCGTCGATGTCTTCAGAATCGAAGTTAAGCACGTCGGTCAAGTCATCGACCGTGGCTATTAAGTGGGTGGTGGGTGCGTAAAGAATTTCTTCGTCGCCAGCTTCCCACTCGAGCCGGACATAGTTTGGCGAGGAGTCTCCTGATAGAGAGAGAGAGACCTTAATGAATCTAGCACGTCTCCGAAGGGTGAGTGCTGAAAGATGTCCGCGGTGGCGAACTCCATAACTAGAGCCTAGTTAGATTCAATGGGCATGGATGCACGCAGTCTGGAACATACGGCCGGAGACAAGTCTGAGGGTCCGGAAATACAGATTTCTTTAGGAGAGGAGTCTGTGTTCGGCTCCAACACCGAGGAGTGTGCGGCCTCCGGGGCGGGGTCCATCCACCCGTCCTTGGAAGGCACGACCTGCTCTGGAACGAAGTCCAGAGCTATAGCAGGTGCGATGTTCCTAATACTGTCCGACTACAGATCTAGGTCATGCACGTCGTGATCGTTCGGCGCTCCTGACACGGGCCCGAATCCGTCGAAGATCAAGTCTCCGCGGATGTTGGTAGTGTAGTTTAGGTTTCCAAACCTGACCTGATGGCCAGGGGCGTAGCTATCAATCTGCTCCAGATGGCCAAGCGAGTTGGCCCGCAGTGCGAAGCCGCCGAACACAAAGATCTGTCCGGGGAGAAAAGTCTCACCCAGAATGGCGTTGTTGAAGGTTGGAGAAGCCATCAAGCCTTACAGCGACGACATAGAGAAACTCTCAATGAAAGCACCAATGTCGTTGTCAAAACCGGCGAATCTCGGGTACGGGGTCCCGAACTGTTCGTCTAAGGCTAATGGTAACAGGAGGCTGGGGACACGATGTATACCCAGGTTCGGGCCCTCTCGATGGAGGTAATACCCTACTTCCTGCTTGATTGATCTTGACGATATGAGTATTACAAGAGTTGATCTACCACGAGATCAGAGAGGCTAAACCCTAGAAGCTAGCCTATGGTATGATTGTTGTTGTGTCCTACACACTAAACCCTCCGGTTTATATAGACACTGGAGGGGGCTAGGGTTACATAGAGGAGGAGATCTACATCTGAATCGCCAAGCTTGCCTTCCACGCAAAGGAGAGTCCCATCCGGACATGGGACAAAGTCTTCAATCTTGTATCTTCATAGTCCAATAGTCCGGCCAAAGCATGTAGTCCGGCTATCCGGATACCGCCTTATCTAGGACTCCCTCAACGACATCATCGGGGAAGAGGCTCCGACTGGGTGGCGGACGGAGGAGGGTGTGGGGCTTCGCGGGTTTTCACGACTGTCGGTGTCAAAACCGGCGCATCTCGGGTACGGGGTCCCGAACTGTGCATCTAAGGCTAATGGTAACAGGAGGCTGGGGACACAATGTTTACCCAGGTTCAGGCCCTCTCGATGGAGGTAAGACCCTACTTCCTGCTTGATTGATCTTGATGATATGAGTATTACAAGAGTTGATCAACCACGAGATCAGAGAGGCTAAACCCTAGAAGCTAGCCTATGGTATGATTGTTGTTGTGTCCTACGGACTAAACCCTCCGGTTTATATAGACACCGAAGGGGGATGGGGTTACACAGAGTCGGTTTACAAAGAAGGAGATCTACATCCAAATCGCCAAGCTTGCCTTCCGCGCCAAGGAGAGTCCCATCCGGACACGGGACGAAGTCTTCTATCTTGTATCTTCATAGTCCAACAGTCCAGCCAAAGTATATAGTCCGGCTATCCGGATACCCCCTTATCCAGGACTCCCTCTGTAGCCCCTGAACCAGGCTTCAATGACGATGAGTCCGGCGCGTAGATTTTTTTCGGCATTGCGAGGCTGGTTCCATCTCTGAATACTCCAAGATAAATTCCGAACACAACGACCGTGTCCGGCTCTGCAAGATAACATTCCATATACCACCATAGAGAGAATAATAACAATCCACGAATCCAATCTGCTGACAATTCTTCAAAAAGTGACATCATGCCACGGTCCGGTTTTTATTCAAACCGTTCTCTATAACCTGTCTCCGCACACATCGCAAGGTGGTTTCTTTGGCACGTCTTGTCAAAGCAGAGATCGTGTCCCCTTATCGCGGGATCTCCATCAATACGTGTATGGGTAACCCAACCAGCGCCATTAATTGAGGCGCTCGGGAAGATAGGAGATTTCGAGAGGCAAGCGGGGAGGCGCACATTTTATATCGCCTTTATAAAGGGATAGAGGTCTCTCATTTTCAGCCACGCCTTCTTCCTCCTTTGCCCATCCGTTATCGCACCCTTGAGCTCAAGCGCCCAAGTTCTCACCTTCACCGTAGGATCGCATCATGTCCAGAGCGGGAGGCAAGTGGATGGCCTCCTCTGTCACGGAGGAGAACATCACCAAGCTTCGGGAGGCCAGATACCTGGCCAAGAGTATCGCGCACAGGCTTCCGACGGAGGGATAGATTACCCCCACTTCGAAGTCTCAGGAGAGAGTTGTATTTCTCCCTCATTTCGTCCGCGGACTAGGATTTCCACTCCACCCGTTCGTCCGCGGGCTTATGTACTACTACGGGCTAGATTTTCATGATTTGGCCCCGAACTTCGTCCTCAACATCTTGGCGTTCATCGTTGTGTGCGAGGCCTTCCTCCGCATCAAGCCTCACTTTGGCCTGTGGTTGAAAATCTTTTGCGTGAAGCCGAAGATCGTGAGCAGCCAACAGGCGGAGTGCGGAGGTTCCATGGTGGGCAAAATGCCCAATGTTACATGGCTCGATGGCTCCTTCGTGGAGACCATAAAGGGGTGGCAATCAGGGTGGTTCTATATCACCAAGCCGCGCGACGCCAACTGGGTGGCAGCCCCCAAATTCAGATCCGAAATCCCCATGCGGCTCACTTCCTGGGAGAAGAAGCGCCTGGCCTGGGGCGAACCCACGGAGTTGACTGGACTCGAGACCTGCATCAGAAGTATGAGGGACAAGAAGATCAAGCTTGTCAACGTGGTCCAGATCATGCTCATTTGCCGGATTCTCCCGTGTCAAAGACGGGCATTTGACATGTGGGAGTTCGACCCGGCCGAACACCAGATGCTGTTAGAGCTCTTCGACATAACGCACAAAGGAATCTCGAAGGTGTTGTTCAATACCGGCGAAGTTCCTCCTCCCCTTTCCGAGGATCGGGGGCTCAGCGCAAGCCGCCTTGCCAGTCCGGTAAGTCCTCTGGTTATTACAAGATGTTTCCTTCCTGGTATATTCGTGGGGAGGATTCTTAGGTCACCATGCTGACCGAACAGGATTGGGTGGAGATGGCAGAGCGGATTAACTGTCCGGCTCCATTGCCAGAGGACCCAGTAAGCGCACTCCTAGCAGAGATGCTGGTTCCGACGCCTTACAAGGTGCCGGAGAAAAAGGCCGAAAAGAAGGCTGCAGGGACCTGGAAGGGTCTCCGGCGCGAGGCTGCACCCGATGCCTCGCCAGAAGATGACGAGGCACACTCCTCCCATGAGGGGGAGGAGAGGAAGAGGAAAGCCACCTCAACTGAGGGGGTCGAAGGGTCCAAGAAGGTGGCCGCGAGGACCAGAAAAGGTCTCTGGTGCAAGGTCATGATAGAGTCGTCATCCGAAGATGACGAGGAAGATTCTCCTCCCAAAGACAGGGGAGAACGTGAAGAAATGCCTCCTCCCCGTGCAAGGGAGGAGAAGAAAAGGAAGGACGCCCCATCGGGGGAGGCCGGGATGCCGAATAAGGGAAAGGCGCCCCTTCCCGATCACTCCACTATCATCGCTTTCAGCGATGAGGAGTGGCTGCCCAGGGGCAAGCCCCGGGAGAGGTCGTAACTATCCGCATCCCATAATATTTTCCATGCGACTTTGACCTCATGGTTTGTAATGACGCCGAACACGTTTATGCTGTCCGGCCGGGTCCGATCTCGAGGAGTCCTCTTCAGAGGAGTCTCTGAACGAGTCGGAGATGAATTCGCTCCCAACGGCAACCTCCCCACGACCCGTGGATGACACCGAGGTGTTGTCCTGGAGGATGTCAGAGCAGGAGGCGATGGTTCCGGAGACGCCCAAAGGCAAAATCTCGGGCGCCGGACACATGGGGGATGAGAACCCCATGGATTATGCTGACGGGAGCCACAGCAAGTCTGGCTCCCAGCCAGTTACTGCGTCGGAGCCTACAAAGGTTCCGGATTCCGGTAAGCAGTCCCTCGTGAAGGAGGGTGAGCCGGCCGTGCCGATGACCTCCGCCCAGCCAGAGGCATCGGATAATTTGTTGGAAGTGCTTCGAGGCACTTCCATCGAGGATGAACACTGTACACGTATGGGTACGATGATTGAGAAGGTTCGGTCCACCAAGAGCGGATTGACCGAAGCCTGCACCAGCCTGCTAACAGGCTTTGAGGTAAAGAAAGTGTGAGGAAATATCACCTGATAGATAGTAGCCCCTGATACTCTGGCTGGTGTTCGGAAAGAAAAGCCAAATGGAGGGTCAACTAAAAACTGCAGGAAGCTAATAGTATTTGCCTGTATGAATCAAATAGGCACTGCTGCTGACCGCCGCTGCACGCACGGTTGAGGTTGCCGGACTCAAGCGCGAACTGGGTCAAGCCGAAGAAGAGCTCGGCCTCGTGAAGAAGCAGCTCAAGGCGAACAAAGGTAAGAGAAACCCCGTCCATATGTCGTATAGAGGATAAAAAGTTGGTGATGCTAATAAAAAGCATCATGGCTTTTGATAGAGACCGCGACCGAAGTGGCGGCCCTAAAGGAAGCGTTGTTTGCGGCCGAAGCCAAGGCGGATACAGAGCGCACTGAGCAAGAGAAGCAAGATGCTCGGGTGGGAGAGGTACAGCAGGAGCTCCAGGAGCTCGGCAAGAAGTTCGGCTCCCTGGAGAATGACTACAAGACGCAAGCGTCCGAGCTTGCAAAGGCCCTCTGGAGCACGTTCGACGCCAAGGCCGAAGCCCAAAAGGCCCTCCAGGAAATCCAAGTGGCCAAGAAGATAGCGGTGGGTAAGGCATTCTTTATGCAAAGCAAGCATGTGGAGGAGTCATTTCTTTTACATACACGAATCCGGAGCTCTCCAGGGGCATTCGCAGATCTGCCACACAGGATTTCGGATGCCGCGGAGTTCTATCGCGCTAAAGAGGGGAGCTCTACGAAGAAGCTGTTCTGGTCCCAATATACTGGGGCTAAACATCCGATGCCTTTGAGTGACCAACTGAAGCAGCTGGTCGAACTGCACAATGCCGCCGAACAGGCCATGGGGGACCTCATAGTCCGGATGTGGCCTGGCGAGCCCCTGCCCGGCAGCTACTTTGGCCTGGTAAAGCGGATGGTGCATGCCTGTCCACGGCTAGAAGTTATCAAGCAGTCCATATGTATTGAGGGTGCCCGACGGGCCTTTGCCCGCGCGAAGATCCATTGGGGCAAACTGGATGCAGAGACGCTTGTGAAGGATGGACCCCCGAAGGGCAAGGAGCACAGCTATCCCGAAATGTATTATGATGGCGTTATGAAAGGCGCTCGGCTTGTGGGGAATGAATGTCCTAAGAACATTATTTTCGAGTAAATGTACACATTTCATGTGTGTAATATGAGGACGAGTTTGGTTGCGCTATATAACGCTTTGTTAGATTTAAAATATTACCTTCTCTGCGGCCGTTTATCAAAATATGAAAGTAGACCAGTTGGCGGCTTCCGCCCCCTTGTAACTAGTACTGGGATGTTCGTGGAAACCCAAACACTCTTTATCCAAAATTTTGGTCCTTTAAATAGGTGTTTAGCGCAGCGAACCAGGAAATCGAACTATTCGGCTTTATAACTCTCACTTGGCCATAGAAGTCTATAATTTTAAATTTCGGCAAAGCCCCTATTATTCGGAAAGCCGAACTGGGGCGTTATACATGCCTAAATCGGGCAAGGTCGATTCCTCGCCTTAAGCGGAAAAAATCTTTAGGGATTTTAGTACCTCAAGAATTGTGACCAGCTCTCGCCGCATCATGACGGTCAGTTTTCGGCTTTCTCTACTGAGGTGCTCGTCCGGAAGAACCGGGACAAAAATTGCAGTAGTTCTCCCTGCGCTACCTTAGCCGATATAACAGAACATAAGGCACCAAAACAAGGGAGCCGGGCTAACCCAACTATTGACCCAAGACATGATTTGGGGCTGATGCATATAATGCTATAAGTTTGGGGTGCCGCACTGTTGAAAGTGTTCGGACTGTTCTTGCCATTTTATGGGGCTCGATAAGAAGCCCCTGGCAAACTGAGCGTACCAAGATGTACGGATATGTAAGGACAGGTATAATGATCATTGAAGAAGACCACCTGAGTATTCCTTGTGTGCAATGCCTCTTGCCTCCTTGGTGAATCCGGTTATCCGATCTCTCTAAAGGGGCTGCCCGAAAGTAGGGTCCTGAAAAAAGAAAAAAGGTATGCGGGCCTCGTGGCGGTTGAACCGCACTCTGGCCGCATTGTCGTCTCGCCTCCACCTATGCCCATGGTATCTTGAGCGTGTAGTTGTGTACGCGTGGCACTAACGCCGCTTGAATGGGGCTGGGGTGGAGGCCGGGTTGCTAATTGAGCTCCTGGCGTGCCTGACGGTCCTGTTGCGGGGTACTCCGGACTCGCTTGACGGTGTTCGGGGATGTTGTTGCCGAATTGGTTGTTTCTCGAAGGAGGCTGCTTTGTACTTCTGCCGCGAGGGCTGCAGTGTGCTCTTCTGTATGGACGGAGCGGTCTGTATTTCCATTGACTGTTATGACCCCACGAGTTCTTGGCATCTTGATCTTGAGGTATGCATAGTGTGGTACCGCATTGAATCGAGCAAACGCGGTTCGTCCAAGTAGTGCATGGTAGCCACTACAGAAAGGGACGATATCAAAGATTAACTCCTCACTTCGGAAGTTATCCGAAGATCCGAAGACCACTACCAGTGTTATTGAGCCCGTGCAGCGGGCCTCTACCCCTGGAATTACACCTTTGAAGGTGGTTTTGGTGGGTTTGATCCATGATGGATCGATGCCCATTTTGCGCACTGTGTCCTGATAAAGCAGGTTCAGGCTGCTGCCACCGTCCATGAGGACTCGCGTGAGGTGGAATCCTTCGATGATTGGGTCAAGGACCAATGCGGCTGAGCCGCCGTGACGGATGCTGGTGGGATGGTCCCTACGATCGAAAGTGATCAGGCAGGATGACCATGGGTTGAATTTTGGGGCGACGGGCTCCATCGCATAGACGTCCCTAAGTGCACGCTTTCGCTCCGGTTTGGGGATGTGAGTGGCATAGATCATGTTCACCGTTTTTACCTTGGGGAGGAAATTTCTTCTATCCTCCAGTGTTCATACGCCGGGGCTCCTTGTCATCATCGCTGTGCAGCCCCTTGTCCTTGTTCTCGGTATTTATCTTGCCAACCTGTTTGAACACCCAGCAGTCTTTGTTAGTGTGATTGGCTGGTTTATCGGGGGCGCCGTGAATCTGGCACGAGCAGTCGAGTATGCGGTCCAGACTGGATGATCCTGGATTGTTTCTTTTGAACGGCTTCTTCTGCTGACCGGATTTGGAGTTGCCAAATCCGGCATTGACTGTCGTATCCTCCGCATTGTCACCATTGTTTCGACACTTGTGTCTGTTGCGCTGTGGCTTTCCGTTACTGTCACGGATATCTGAAGTGCCAGGATTTCCTGGCATAGTGTTGCTGCGAGCCAGCCAACTGTCCTCACCCGCGCAAAAGCGTGTCATTAGTGTCGTGAGTGCCGCCATGGTCTTCGGTTTTTCTTGGCCGAGGTGTCGGGCAAGCCACTCGTCACGGATATTATGCTTAAAGGCCGCCAGGGCCTCGGTGTCCGGATAGTCGACAATTTAGTTCTTTTTAGTTAGGAACCGAGTCCAGAATTTCCTGGCTGACTCTCCGGGCTGTTGGGTAATGTGACTTAAGTCATCAGCATCCGGTGGTCGCACATAGGTGCCTTGGAAGTTATCGAGGAATGCGTCCTCAAGATTTTCCCAACTGCCAATGGTGTTTACTGGTAGGCTATTCAGCCAGTGTCTGGCAGGCCCTTTAAGCTTGAGTGGGAGATACTTGATGGCGTGTAGGTCATCACCTCGGGCCATGTGAATGTGGAGAAGAAAATCCTCGATCCATACCGCGGGGTCTGTTGTGCCATCATATGACTCGATGTTGACGGGTTTAAACCCTTCTGGGAACTCACGTTCCATTACTTCATCAGTGAAGCAGAGGGGGTGTGTGGTGCCTCTGTGCCGTGCTATGTTATGGCGTAGTCCGATTAGGTCTGGTTGGTAATGTCCGGCCCGGCCGGATTTATTAGTATTCTATCCGGTGTGACGATCGGTGTCATGAGCTGTGGCGTGCCCTCGTGATCCGTAGATCGATCCTTGTTGTCCTGCGTTGTTTTCCAATATGTCTCACAGGTCCTGCGTATTGCCCCGGGCCATTGAGAACCGTTCTGGGGGTGCGGGCTGGTGTCCGGCCTAAAATACCATTTTATCCCAGCCACGTGGTGGCCGGTCAGCCTCGTCTTGTGCTGGAATATCAGGCTCTTCGGCCTCTTCTTCTAGCGGTTTATGCTTTGGGTATCCCCTGCTCAGGGGTTTAAGTCCATATTCCTCGGCCCCTAGGACTTCGGTCCATCTGTCTACGAGCAAATCTTGGTCCGCTTGAAGCTGCTGCTGCTTCTTTTTCAGGCTTCTTGCAGTGGCTATAAGCCTGCGCTTGAAGCGCTCCTGCTCTATGGGATCCTCTATTATGCCGAATTCGTCGTCACCGAGGCTCACCTCGTCTTCGGAGGGAGGCATATAGTTATCATCCTCCAAGTATCCGTCTGTCGCCTGTTCGTCTGGGCTAGCCTGCCCATGTTCATGTTCGGCTTGCTTGAAGGTGGGTTGATCAGGATCGTATTCCTCTTTGGCACCCTCTGGATTTTCTTCTCTGGTGCCAGTATTCTTGTGGCGAGGCTTGGAGCGGCGCCAATGACGCCCGTGTTTTGCTTTCTTCCTCGAGGGGTTATCTTCCGTTGCCTCATCGCCATTAGTTTCTTTGGGAATATCCACCATATATATATATATATATATATATATATATATATATATATATATATATATATATATATATATATATCATATGAAGAGGTGGCAGTCCAGCACCCTATGGGCGGTGGTTCCTGTTCTTCTCCTGCATCATCATCTATACCGTCGATATCTTCGGAGTCGATGTTAAGCACGTCGGTTAAGTCATTGACCGTGGCTATTAAGTGGGTGGTGGGTGGGAAACGAATTTCTTCGTCGCCAGCTTCACACTTGAGCCGGACATAGTTTGGCTAGGAGTCTCCTGACAGAGAGATAGACCTTAAAGAATCCAGCACGTCTCTGAAGGGTGAGTGCTGAAAGATATCCGTGGTGGTGAACTCCATGGCTGGAGCCCAGTTAGATTCAATGGGCACGGATGCGCGCGGTCCAGAACACACGGCCGGAGATGAGTCCGGGGGACCGGAGACACAGATCCCTTCAGGAGAGGAGTCTGTGTTCGGCTGCAACGCCGAGGAGTGTTCGGCCTCCGATGCGGGGTCCATCCACCCGTCCTTGGAAGGCACAACCTGCTCTGGAACAAAGTCTGGAGCTGTAGCAGGTGCGATGTTCCGAATGTTGTCCGACTGCCGATCTAGGTCATGCATGTCGTGATTGTTCAGCGCTCCTGATACAGGCCCGAATCCGTCGAAGATCAAGTCTCTGCGGATGTCGGTGGTGTAGTTTAGGTTTCCAAACCTGGCCTGATGGCCAGGGGCGTAGCTATTGATCTGCTCCAGATGGCCAAGCGCGTTGGCCCGTAGTGGGAAGCCCCCGAACACGAAGATCTGTCCAGGGAGAAAAGTCTCACCCAGGACAGCGTGGTTGAAGGTTGGAGAAGCCATCTAGCCTTGCAGCAATGACACAGATGAACTCTCAATGAAAGCACCAATGTCGGTGTCAAAACCGGCGGATCTCGGGTAGGGGTCCGGAACTGTGCGTCTAACGCTAATGGTAACAGGAGGCTGGGGACACGATGTTTACCCAGGTTCTGGCCCTCTTGATGGAGGTAATAGCCTACTTCCTACTTGATTGATCTTCATGATATGAATATTACAAGAGTTGATCTTCCATGAGATCAGAGAGACTAAACCCTAGAAGCTAGCCTATGGTATGATTGTTGTTGTGTCCTACGGACTAAACCCTCTGGTTTATATAGACACCGGAGGGGGCTAGGGTTACACAGAGTCGGTTTACAGCGAAGGAGATCTATATCTGAATCGCCAAGCTTGCCTTCCACGCCAAGGAGAGTCCCATCCGGACACGGGATGAAGTCTTCTATCTTGTATCTTCATAGTCCAACAGTTCGGCCAAAGTATACAGTCCGGCTGTCCGGATATGCCCTTATCCAGGACTCCCTCAGCGGCCTCGGTGTACGAATGGGTGGCCGGATGGGATGTGAGTGGGGAACCATGGTTTAGGGACGCGCTTGTCCGAAATGTGGGGTAAGTTACGGAAGTACCCCCACCGATTCGAGGCGGTTCTTTTGGTTCAGGGGTATCACGGGCATTTCACGTGTCGGGATTTCACAGGAGGTGGGAGTTTTCGCGCATGTTGTAGTTTTGGAATAACAAGGTGCGGGTTGAGATTGAGGGTGTTGTCGGAGCCCAACGAGACAAAGATATATCTTAAATATTTCGGGCTAACAAGGCGCGGGTTGAAATTTCTAGACAAGCCTAACATGTACTGTACCAAATCAATTCGCACTACAAATGTCATTCAGAACTTTGAATTCATGTTATGTTCAATTAAAATATTTCTCTACATGTATAATGCATGCAACCTACTACTCAAATGAACGTTTTAGTGCATTCCAAATGTATATACTACCGCTTCAATATGAACTAAATTTGAATTTGTTTCTCTATTTGAATAAGATCTACAATAATGATTGTTGTGAAGTCAAACCATTTGAATTCGTTTCTCTATTTTAATAAGATCTACAATCATCATTATTGTCAAGTTAAACCATCGTTTGTGTATTGTCTTCATAGCACACCACATGATTAGTCTCGAGTTACATATGAACTATGTGTAATATATGAACTCGAACTCGATTTTTTGAATCCACTTTATGTTGATTTCAAATCAAAGTACATTTCAAGCTCTAGCTAGATCTTCATAATCTAAACCATGTCTCGTATGTATAATGTGTTTATCACATAATGTATGGTGCCCCGTGAGGGAGTCCTGGATAAGGGGGTATCCGGACAGCCGGACTATATGCTTTGGTCGGACTGTTGGACTATGAAGATACAAGATTGAGGACTTTTTCTCGTGTCTGGATGGGACTCTCCTTGGCGTGGAAGGCAAGCTTGGCGATTCGGATGTAGATCTCCTTCTCTGTAACCGACTCTGTGTAACCCTAGCCCCCTCCGGTGTCTATATAAACCGGAGGGTTTAGTCCATAGGACACAACAACAACAATCATACCATAGGCTAGCTTCTAGGGTTTAGCCTCTCTGATCTCGTGGTAGATCAACTGTTGTAATACTCATATCATCAAGATCAATCAAGCAAGAAGTAGGGTATTACCTCCATCGAGAGGGCCCCAACCTGGGTAAACATCGTGTCCCCAGTCTCCTATTACCATTAGCCTTAGACGCACAGTTCGAGACCCCCTACCCGAGATCCTCCAGTTTTGACACCGACATTGGTTCTTTCATTGAGAGTTCCTCTGTGTCGTCGTTGTAAGGGTCGATGGCTCCTCCAACCTTCAACAACGCCGTCCTGGGTGAGACTTTCCTCCCCGGATAGATCTTCGTGTTTGGCGGCTTCGCACTGCGGGCCAACTCGCTTGGCCATCTAGAGCAGATCGACAGCTACGCCCCTAGCCATCAGGTTAGGTTTGGAAACCTAAACTACACTGCCGACATCCACGGAGACTTGATCTTCGACGGATTCGGACCCATGTTAGGAGCACCGGATGATCACGACGTGCACGACCTAGATCTGCCGTCGGCCAGTATTCAGAACATCACACCTGCTACGGCTCCGGACTCCGTCCAGAGCAGGTCGTGCCTTCCAAGGACGGGTGGATGGACTCCACCCTGGAGGCCGCATACTCATCGGTGTTGGAGCAAAACACAGACTCCACTCCTAAGGAGATCTATGTCTTCGGACCCCCGGACTTGTCTCCGGCCATGTGTTCCGGACCGCGCGCATCCGTGCCCATAAAATCTAATTGGGCTTCGGTTATGGAGTTCACCGCCATGAATATCTTTCAGCACTCACCCTTCAGTGACGTGCTAGATTTATTAAGGTCTCTCTCTCTCTCTGTCAGGAGATTCCTGGCCGAACTATGTTCGGCTCGAGTGGGAAGCTGGCGACGAAGAAATTACCCACCCACCACCCACTTAATAGCCACGATCGAGGACTTGACCGACATGCTTAACTTCGATTCCGAAGACATCGACGGTATAGACGATGATGCAGGAGAAGAACAGGAACCACCGCCCACAGGGCGCTGGACTGCCACCTCTTCATATATATATATATATATATATATATATATATATATATATATATATATATATATATATATATATATATATATATATATATATAGTGGATACTCCCAAAGAAAGCAATGGCGATGAGGCAACATGAGATAACCCCTCAGGGAAGAAATCAAAGCATGGGCGTCACCGGCGCCGCTCCAAGCCCCGCCATAGCAACACCGGCACTGGAGAACAAAATCTAGATGGTGCCAAAGAGGAATACGATCCTGATCAACCCACCTTCAAGCAAGCGGAATAGGAACACGGGCAGGCCAGCCCAGACGAACAGGCGACAGACGGATACATGGAGGACGATAACTATATGCCTCCCTCCGAAGACGAGGTGAGCCTCGGTGACGACGAATTCTGCGTACCAGAGGATCCCATAGAGGAGGACCACCTCAAGCGCTGGCTTATAGCCACTGCAAGAAGCCTGAAAAATAAGGAGCAGCAGCTCCAAGCTGATCAAGATCTGCTCGCAGACAGATGGACTGAAGTCCTGGCAGCCGAGGAATACGGACTCGAGCCCCCCATCAGGGATACCCAAAGCACAAATCGCTAGAAGAAGAGGCCGAAGAGCGTGAACTACTAGCACAAGATGAGGCTGACCGGTGACCCCGTGGCCGGGATAAAACGGCATATCAGGCCGGATACCAGCCCGCACCCCCATGCCGGTTCACTACGGCACGGGGCAATACGCAAGACCTGCGAGACATATTGTAAAACAACACAGGACAACCAAGATCGATCTACGGATCACGGGGGCGCGCCACTGATCGTTATGCCGGATACAATACTGATAAATCCGGCCGGGCCGAACACAACCGACCAGACCTAATCGGACTGCGCCATGACATAGCCCGGCACAGAGGCGCCGCACACCCCCTCTGCTTCACTGATGAAGTAATGGAACATGAATTCCTAGAAGGGTTTAAACCCGTCAACATCGAGTCATACGATGGCACAACAGACCCTGCGGTGTGGATCGAAGATTTTCTTCTCCACATTCACATGGCCCGCAGTGATGACCTACACGCCATCAAGTATCTCCCACTCAAGCTTAAAGGGCCAGCCAGACATTGGCTGAATAGCCTGCCAGCAAACTCCATTGGCAGTTGGGAAAATCTTGAGGACGCATTCCTCGATAACTTCCAGGGCACCTACGTGCGACCACCGGATGCTGATGACTTAAGTCACATTACCCAACAGCCCGGAGAGTCAGCCAGGAAATTCTGGACTCGGTTCCTAACTAAAAAGAACCAAATTGTCGACTGTCCGGATGCCGAGGCCCTGGCGGCCTTTAAGCATAATATCCGCGACGAGTGGCTTTCCCGACACCTCAGCCAAAAAAACCCGAAGTCCATGGCAGCCCTCACGACACTAATGACCCGCTTTTGCGCGGGTGAGGACAGCTGGCTGGCTCGCAGTAACATCGCGCCAGGAAACTTTGGCACTTTAGATATCCGTGACAGTAACGGAAAGCCACGGCGCAACAGACACAAATGTCGAAACAATGGCGACAATGCTGAGGATATGGCAGTTAATGCCGGATTCAGCAACTCCAAATCCGGTCAGGGGAAGAAGCCATTCAAAAGAAACAATCCAGGATCGTCTAGTCTGGACTGCATACTCGACCGCTCGTGCCAGATTCACGACACCCCCGATAAACCAGCCAATCACACTCACAGATATTGTTGGGTGTTCAAACAGGCCGGCAAGATAAATGCCGATAACAAGGACAAGGGGCTGCACAACAACGATGACAAGGAGCCCCAGCGTCCGAACACTGGGGGACAGAAGAAATTCCCCCCCAGGTAACGGTGAACATGATCTATGCCACTCACATCCCCAAACGGGAGCGAAAGCGTGCACTTAGGGACGTCTATGCGATGAAGCCCGTCGCCCCAAAGTTCAACCCATGGTCATCCTACCCGATCACCTTTGATCGTAGGGACCATCCCACGAGCATCCGTCACGGCGGCTCAGCCGCATTGGTCCTTGACCCAATCATCGACGGATTCCACCTCACGTGAGTCCTGATGGACGATGGCAGCAGCCTGAACCTACTTTACCAGGACACAGTGCGCAAAATGGGCACCGATCCATCACGGATCAAACCCACCAAAACCACCTTCAAGGGTGTAATTCCAGGGGTAGAGGCCCGCTGTACGGGCTCAATCACACTGGAAGTAGTCTTCGGATCTCCGGATAACTTCCGAAGCAAGGAGTTAATCTTCTATATCGTCCCTTTCCGTAGTGGCTATCATGCACTACTTGGACGAACCGTGTTTGCTCGATTCAACGTGGTAGCACATTATGCATACATCAAGCTCAAAATGCCAGGACCTCGCGGGGTCATAAAAGTCAATGGAAACATAGACCGCTCCCTTTGTACGGAAGAGCACACTGCAGCCCTCGCGGCAGAAGTACAAAGCAGCTTCCTTCGACAAACAGCCAATTCGGCAACGACAACCCCGAACACCGTCAAGAGAGTCTGGAGCACCCCGCAACAGGACCGTCAGGCATGCCAGGAGCTCGATTAGCAATCCGGCCTCCACCCCAGCCCCATTCAGGCGGCGTTCGTGCCACACGTACACAAATACGCGCTTAAAATACCATGGGCATAGGTGGAGGTGAGACGACAATGCGGCCTGTAGTGCGGTTCAGCCGCCATGCGGCCCGCATACCATTTTTTCTTTCTTTCTTTCAGGACCCTACTTTCGGACAGCCCCTTCAGAGAGATCAGATAACAGGACTCATTACAGGAGGAAACACCAAGGAGGCAAGAGCCTTTGCACACAAGGGAGTACCCAGGTGGTCTCTGTTAATGATCGTTATACCTGTTTCACATACCTGCACGCAGCCTGCCCTTGGATAGGCCATGTCAAATGGTCCTATTTGTTTTCGCTTAATGCATTAATTGTAAGCATATGCCTTGACGTATTATGCAAATAACAATGGGAAACGGTATAACAACGTCAGCTTTTTACTAATATCTTCATATTTTCCCTTGAATATTTATTTACTATCGCATCTGTACATTTTGGTACCCTCGGTTTGCCAGGGGCTTCTTATCGAGCCCCATAATATGGCAAGAAAAGTCCGAACACTTTCGATAGTGCAGCACCCTGAACATATAGCATTATATGCATCAGCTCGAATCATGTCTTGGGTAAATAGTTGGGTTAGCCCGGCTCCCTTGTTTTGGTACCTTACGTTCCGTTATATCGGCTAAGGTAGCGTAGGGAGAACTACTGCGATTGTGTCCCAGTTCTTCCGGACGAGCACCTCAGTAGAGAAAGCCGAAAACTGACCGTCATGATACAGCGAGAGTTGGTCGGTATTCGCGAGGTACTAAATCCTTAAAGATTTTTTCCGCTTAAGGCGAGGAATCATCCTTGCCTATTTAGGCGTGTATAGCGCCCCAGTTCGGCCTTCCGAATACTAGGGGCTTCGCCGAAATTTAAAATTATAGACTTCTATGGCCAAGTGAGAGTTATAAAGCCGAATAGTCAGATTGCCTTGTTCGCTGCGCTAAACACCTCCTTAAAGGACCAAGAATTTGGATAAAGAGTGTTTGGGTTTTCCACTAACACCCCAGTACTAGTTACAAGGGGGCGGAAGCCGATGACTGGCCTACTTTCAGATTTTGATAAACGTCGCACAGAAGGTAATATTTTAAATCAAACAAAGCGTTATATAGCGCAAACAAACTCGTTCTCATATTACAAAGACGACATGAGTACATTCAGTAAAAAATTATGTTCTTGGGACACTCATTTGACACAAGACGAGCACCTTTCATAACGCCATCATAATATTTTTCGGGGTAGCGATGCTCCTTACCCTCTGGGGGTCTGTCCTTCATGAGATTCTCAGCATCCAATTTGGCCCAATGCATCTTGGCTCGGGCAAAGGCCCGTCGGGCACCTTCAATACAGACTGACTTCTTGATAACTTCTAGCCATGGACAGGCATTCACCATCCGCTTTATCAGGCCAAAGTAGCTGCCGGCCAGGGGCTCGCCAGGCCACATCCGGACTATGAGGTCCTTCATGGCCAGTTCGGCCGCATTGTGGAGTTCGACCAATTGCTTCAGTTGGTCACTTAGAGGCATTGGGTGTTCGGTTCCAATGTATTGGGACCAGAACAACTTCTTCGTTGAGCTCCCCTCTTCAGCATGATAGAACTCCGCGGCATCCGAAATGCTGTGTGGCAGATCTGCCAATGCCCCTAGAGAGCTCTGAAGTCGTGTAAGTAAAAGAAATGACTCCTCCACATGCTTGCTTTGCATAAAGAATGCCTTACCCTCCGCTATCTTCTTGGCCACCTGGATCTCCTGGAGGGCCTTTTGGGCTTCGGCCTTGGCGTCTGTCGCACTCTAGAGGGCCTTCGCAAGCTCAGACTCTTGCGTCTTGAAGTCATGCTCCAAGGACTCGAACTTCTTGCCGAGCTCCTGGAGCTCTTGTTGTACCTCTCCCACCCGAGCACCTTGCTTCCCGCGCTCGGTGCGCTCTGTAGCCACCTTGGCTTCGGCTACGGACAGTGCTTCCTTCAGGGCCGCCACTTCGGTCGCGGTTCTTATCAAAAGCCATGATGCTTTTAGTTAGCATCATCAACTTTTTCTCCTCTATACGACACACGGACAAGGTTTCACTTACCTTTGTTCTCCTCGAGCTACATCTTTACGAGGCCGAGCTCTTCTTCGGCCTGCCCTAGTTCGCGCTTGAGTCTGGCAACCTCAGCCGTGCACGCAACGGCGGTCAGCAGCAATGCCTGTTTGTTCACATAGACAATTACTATCATCTTCTTGTGGTTTTTTAGTTGACCCTATGTTTGGCTTTTTCTCCTGAACACCAACCAGAGTATCAGGGGCTACTGTCTATCGGGTGATATTTCCTCACACTTTTTCATTACTTACCTCAAAGCCTGTTAGTAGGCTGGTGCAGGCTTCGGTCAATCCGCTCTTGGTGAACCAAACCTTCTCAATCACAGCACTCATAAGAGTATGGTGCTTGTCATCAATGGAAGCGCCTCGCATCACTTCCAATAAATTATCTGATGCCTCTGGCTGGGCGGAGGTCATTGGCACGGCCGGCTCGCCCTCCTTCGCAAGGGGCTGCCTACTGGAATCCGAAACCTTTAGAGGCTCCGGCATAGTAACCGGCTGGGAGCCAGACTTGGTGTGGCTCCCGTCAGCGTAATCCATTGGGGTCTTACCCCTCATGCACTTGGCGTATGGGATCTCGCCTTGGGGCGTCTCTGGAGCTGTCGCCTCCTGCTCTGGTATCCTTCGAGACAACAGCTCGGTGTCATCTGCAGGTCATGGGGAGGTGGCCGTCGGGAGTGAATTCATCTCCTACTCGCCCAGAGACTCCTCCGAAGAGGACACCCTGAGATTGGACCCGGCCGGACTGCATATACGTGTTCGGCGTTATTGAAAGCCATAAGGTGAAAGCCACACGAATAAATATTACAGAATGCAGATACTTACGACCTCGCACGGGGCTTGCCCCTGGGCAGCCACTCCTCGTCGTTATAAGTAGCGGTTGAGGAGTGATCTGGAAGGGACGCCTTTCCCTTCTTCGGCGTCCCGGCCTCCCCCGACGGGGTGGCCTTCCTTTTCTTCTCCTCCCCAGTACGGGAGGGGGCATTTCTTCATGTTTCCCCCCGTCTTCAGGGAGGGAATTTTCCTCGTCATCTTCGGATGACGATTCTATCACGGCTTTGCGCCGGAGACCTTTTCTGGTCCCCGCGGCTGCCTTCTTGGACCCTTCGCGCCCCCTTAGTTGAGGCGGCCTTGCTCTTCTGGCGAGGCGTCTAGCGCGGCCTTGCACCGGAGACCCTTCTGGGTCCTCGTGGCCTTCTTTTCGGCCTTTTTCTCCAGCACCTTGTAAGGCGCCGGAACCAGCATCTCCACTAGGAGTGCGTCTATTGGGTCCTCGGGCAACGGAGCCAGACAGTCAATCCGCTCCGCCATCTCCACCCAATCATGTTTGGTCAGCATGGTGACTTAAAAATCCTCCCACGAATGTACTAGGAACGGAACATCTTGTGATAGTAAGAGGGCTTACCGGACTGGCGAGGCGCTTTGCGCTGAGCCCACGGTCCTCGGGAAGGGAAGGAGGAACTTCGCCTGTCTTGAATAGCACCTTCCAGATTTATTTGTTTGTCGTGTCGAAGAGCTCTAGCAGCATCTGGTGTTCGGCCAGGTCGAACTCCCACATATCAAATGCCCATCTTTGACACGGGAGAATCCGGCGAATGAGCATGACCTAGACCACGTTGTCGAGCTTGATCTTCTTGTCCCTCATACTTCTGATGCAGGTCTCGAGTCCGGTCAGCTCCGTGGGTTCGCCCCAGGCCAGGCCCTTCTTTTCCCAAGAAGTGAGCCGCATGGGGATTCCGGATCTGAATTTGGGGGCCGCCACCCAATTGGCGTCGCGCGGCTCGATGATGTAGAACCACCCTGATTGCCACCCTTTTATGGTCTGCACGAAGGAGTCGTCAAGCCATGCTACGTTGGGCATCTTGCCCACCATGGTGCCTCCGCACTCTGCCTATTGTCTGCTCATGATCTTCGGCTTCACGTAGAAGATTTTCAGTCACAGGCCGAAGTGAGGCTTGATGCGGAGGAAGGCCTCGCACACGACAATGAACGCTGAGATGTTGAGGACGAAATTCGGGGCTAGGTCGTGAAAATATAGCTCGTAGTAATACATGAGCCCGCGGACAAATGGGTGGAGTGGAAACCCTAGTCCGCACACGAAATGAGGGAGAAATACTACTCTCTCCCGAGACTTTGGGGTGGGGGTAATCTGTCCCTCTGCTGGAAGCCTGTGCGCGATGCTCTCAGCCATGTATCCGGCCTCCTGAAGCTTGGTAATGTCCTCCTCTGTGACAGAGGAGGCCATCCACTTGCCTCCCGCTCCGGACATGTTGTGGTCCTACGGAGAAGTTGAGATATTGGGCGCTGGAGCTTGAGAAGTGCGAGAACGGATGAGCGAAGGAGGAAGAAGGCGTGGGTGAAAACGGGAGATCCTTGTCCCTTTATAAAGGCGGTGCAGAATGTGCGCCTCCCCACTTGCCTCTCGAAATCATTTATTTTCCAAGGGCCTCGATTGATGGCACTGGTTGGGTTACCCATACCCGTATTGATGGAGATCCTGCAATAAGGGGACATGATCTCTGCTTTGACAAGATGTGCCAAAGAAACCGCCTCGCGATGTATGCGGGAGCTGGATGTGAACAGAGGTTCGAATAATGACCGGACCATGGCGTGCTGTCATGCTAAGAAGGACTGTCGGCAGATTAGATTCGTGGATTATTGTTCTCTCTACGGCGGTATGTGAAGAGCCGGACACGGTCCTTGTGTTCGGAAGTTATCTTGGAGTATTCGGAGATGGAACCCGCCTCGCAATGCCGAAGACAAT
Source organism: Triticum dicoccoides (assembly GCF_002162155.2). Classification (NCBI taxonomy): domain Eukaryota; kingdom Viridiplantae; phylum Streptophyta; class Magnoliopsida; order Poales; family Poaceae; genus Triticum; species Triticum dicoccoides. The sequence continues at coordinate 523,817,043 of NC_041387.1, read as the reverse complement.
CTACGCACCAGACTCATCGCCATTGAAGCCTGGTTCAGGGGCTACTGAGGGAGTCCTGGATAAGGGGGTATCCTAACAGTCGGACTATATGCTTTGGCCGGACTGTTGGACTATGAAGATACAAGATTGAAGACTTCGTCCCGTGTCCGTATGGGACTCTCCTTGGTGTGGAAGGCAAGCTTGGCGATTCGGATGTAGATCTCCTTCTCTGTAACCGACTCTGTGTAACCCTAGCCCCCTCCAGTGTCTATATAAACCGGAGGGTTTAGTCCATAGGACGCAACTACAACAATCATACCATAGGCTAGCTTCTAGGGTTTAGCCTCTCTGATCTCATGGTAGATCAACTCTTGTAATACTCATATCATCAAGACCAATCAAGCAGGAAGTAGGGTATTACCTCCATCGAGAGGGCCCGAACCTGTACCTAGCCTTAGACGCATAGTTTGGGACCCAATACCTGAGATCCGCTGGTTCTGACACCGACACCCCGCCCCCTACACCTACAAGTATTTAGATGTGAGTTGCAAACACCACACATTACCACAAATTCAAATAAAATGTGAGATTGTTTGATATATAGTATTGTTTAGACGGTTCGATATTTAGTTGTAAGCTGCAAACACCACACATTATCACAAATTCAAATACAATGTGATATTGTTCGATATATAGTATGGTTTAGATTGTTCGACATTTAGCTGTGAGTTGCAAACGCCATGCATTATCACATTATGGTATAACATGTGCAAAACCACAACACGCGTATCACCGCTATATTCATGCGTGCATATGTTTATAACACTATGATCTCCTATTCAAATATATGAATCCACTTTCATATCAAATTATGATCTTTGTTAGTCCCTTACACCCACACAATCATCTAACCTTTGTAGCTACAACTAACTTTCTCTCATGCATGCACACGCCCTCCTCACCCTCCCCCTCCCTCAACATTCTATCCATCGCGCACATTCATTTTATTTATTTAGGTCGTTCTCCCAGAGTCTCCACAACTCCTTTTCGACACACACCGATCGATAAACCTCTCGAGTGATGTCTGTCTACAACATACACACGCACCTTCAATCTCCTCCTTTATGGGTCCTTGCCTCGTGTCTGTCGGAGTAATGGGCCATGGGTAGCCTCACCCAGGTCCCAGGACTTATCAAGACTTTGGGCCAGCTCTGCCTAGCTGGGCCCTAAGCAGAAGCTCCGCCCTCTCGGGGCCGGCTGGCCTTACGACCGGCTACCAGAGGGCGGCCGACCCCAGCCATCAATGATGCGGGTGGCCGGCTCCAGCCTGCCGTCCTCTGGAGAGGGCGGCATCAAGCAAGCGGCCGCCTCGTGGCCTCGGTACAACCGAACCCCCATCGAGAGTACAAGTTAGGGCATGGCTACAGTAAAGCACGTCGCCCTCGACGCCCGGATAGGCGTGGCTACAGTACTCCGTACAGGCGGAGATCTCCGCATGACAGGGCACTGTGTCATGCCTCCCATGACGTCGCTCCGAGTAGGCGGAGTCCTATTCCTCATGACGACATGTCGGTACGGCCTGCCGGCGGTGGGCTCTATCAAACAGAGACTCCGTAGAAGATGGCGGAATCCCAACCAGTCGGACTCGGGAAGGGCCGGCCTCTAGCAGGCGGCCGTCCCTTGCCCCGAGGCAAGCATGCCATTAAGTTGATGAGACCAGGTGTGGCTACAGTGATCTCCCACAATGCGGTGGGATTATAGCCACACTGAAGATGACCATGCCCTCATCACCAACGGCACGGCTACAGTGAACAGCCACCAACCAGTCGGCGGGGCCCACCAGGCGGCGGGCCCCAACGGTCGGCGGAGAAGCCTGAGGCCGGAGACACTGACAGCCGGGCCCAGCACCCGGATAGATTACCATTGTACCCCTGGGGGTAGGCCTATATAAACCCCCCAGGGCACCCATGCAAAGGGTTCCAACTCTGATAGAACCAGCCAGTTACCTAGGGCAGGGAAGAGCTGGCCTTGCTTTCTCCTACCTCTAGACACAGCTCAAGGAGACACTTGTAGCACTAGTGCCTTAGTGATCATGCGGAGACCCCGAAGAGCAGGAGTAGGGGTATTATCTCCATGGAGAGCCCCCAACCTGGGTAAAGTTCGTCGGCTTACGTGTCTACGCCTTATCCCGCTTCTAGGCACCAGCGACGTTCTACTCGCCCCCACCATGATAAGCCATCCATTGGCATATGTCGCACCCAACCCCCGACATTTGGCGCCCACCGTGGGGCGAGGTGCACCGTCTCCCAGAGATCTGCTCTGGACGGGAACCCTGTTCCTTCCTGGTGAGCAAAGCCAGCCCAGCACGCCCAACGGCGTCAGCCCTGACGCGTTGCACGGCGCGGAGATCGTCTGCGCGGTGAGCTGCCTCACCGACCTCGTCGGCGAGATCGACCTCTCCGACAAGCCGGCCTCCGACGCGGGCAGTAGCTGCCCTGAGAGTCGCCTTGTTAGCCTCCTCGACCAGCTCCATGTCACCAGCGAGCTTGTTGTGGACCTGGAGTCCGTTGGCTCCACCGATCCGATGATCGTCGACTCTGACACGGCATCGCTCGACGCGTTCCCCACCAACGTGGTGGTCTATGACGAGTCGCCTCCTCGCGAGCACAGCGGCGGAAGCTGCGTCACGAAGGTGCTCGTCATCAACAGCAGAGATCACTCGGATGAGCAATGTCAAGACCCCCTCGACACGACTCTGCGCGACCTAACGGCGCCCATTCCAGAAGGCGCGGATGCTGAGGTGCTGGAGGCACGCCGCATCCAGCTTCTCGAGAGCGCCGGCCGCCTCGCCAGCATGCTGGATGTGCAAAAATTCATCGGCTGCCTGGCGTCAGTTAGCCGTTTGATCAGCCAGCTGGGCAAGAAGGCTCTTCCCTTGTACCAACTCATGAAGAAGACCACCTTTTTCCAGTGGAACGACAAGGCGAACGAAGTATTTCTCCAACTCAAGAAGATGTTGGCGACGCCGCCTATCTTGGCGGCTCCGACTGAGAAGGAGCCCATGCTCCTCTACATTGCAGCCACCAGTCGGGTTGTCAGCATAGTCATGGTGGTGGAGCGCAAGGAGGAGGACAGAGCATTGCCGGTCCAGACACCGGTGTACTACTTAAATGAAGTAATGTCCGCCTCCAAGCAAAACTACCCGCCCTACCAGAAGATGTGCTACGGCGTGCACTTTGCCGCCAAGAAGCTGAAGCCTTACTTTCAAGAGCACCCAATAACCGTCGTCTGCACGGCTCCGCTTGCTGAGATCATTGGGAGCCGAGACGCCTCCGGCCGAGTGGCCAAGTGGGCTATTGATCTGGCCCCTTACACCATCCACTACCAGCCTCGCACCGCCATCAAGTAACAAGTGCTGGCCGACTTCCTCGTTGACTGGGCCGAGACCCAATATTTGTTGCCTGCACCAGACTCCACTCATTGGCGGATGCATTTTGATGGTTCAAAAATGCGCACCGGTCTGGGAGCCGGCGTCGCCCTCACCTCTCCCAAATGTGACAAGCTCAAATACGTGTTGCAAGTCCACTTCGCCGCCTCCAACAACGTAGCTGAATATGAGGCACTCATACACGGGCTCCGGCTTGCCAAGGAACTCGGCATCTGCCGGATCCTGTGCTATGGTGACTCCGACTTGGTGGTCTAGCAGTCGTCAGGCGACTGGGACGCCAAGGATGCAAACATGGCGAGCTACCGCTTCCTCATGCAGCAACTCAGCGGATACTTTGACGGGTGTGAGTTCCTTCACGTGCCAAGAAACGACAATGAGCAAGCAGATGCCTTGGCATGGATTGGCTCCACCCGACAAGCAATACCAGCCGGCGTCACCCTATGCCGCCTTCTCAAGCTGTCTTTCAAGCCGTCTCCTGATTCAGATTCCATCTTCGTGTCGGCCCCTCCCGAAGCAGTCAGATCCGACTTAACAGTCCTAGAGGCCGGCATGGGGATTTTAGCAGGCGGCTCGAGGACTCCAGAGCCTGGCCCGGGGACTTCAGCAGTTGGCTCGGGGACTTCTCCAGCACAGAAGGCAGAAGCTGCTGCCAACCCACCGCCTCCCGGCCCAACCGCCCTCATACAAGTTGCGGTAGTAGCAGTTGAAGAAATTGTAGCGCCGTCTTGGGCTCAGCCAATTCTCAAGTTTCTGGTGAATAAAGAGCTACCGACTGATGAGATCTCGGCCCGACAAGTGCAAAGGCGAGCTGCAGCCTACACCATAGTCAACAGAGAGCTAGTACGACGAAGTGTCATCGGAGTTTACCAGCGCTGCGTGGAGCCGGACCAAGGCCAAGCAATACTCAGGGATATCCACCAAGGCGAGTGCGGCCACCATGCGGCTTCAAGATCACTTGTGGCCAAGCCTTTCCGCCATAGATTCTTCTGGCCCACTTCTCAGAAGAAGCCAAAGAGCTGGTTCAGAAGTGTCAAGGGTGTCAGAGGTTCCGCTCCAAGCCACATCTGCCGGCTTCTGCACTCAAGACCATTCCCATAGCATGGCCCTTTGCTGTTTGGGGGCTGGACATGGTAGGACCATTCAGGACGGCCCGTGATGGCATGACTCATTTTCTTGTCGTTGTGGACAAGTTCACCAAGTGGATAAAGGCAAAACCAATCAAGAAACTAAATGGGCCGACTGTCGTGACCTTCATCACCGACATCACCACGCGATATGGCATACCACATAGCATCATCACCGTCAATGGCACCAACTTCGCCAAGGGAGCCTTGGCTCGTTTCTGCGCAACACAGGGCATCCGCCTCGACTTAGCGCCCGTTGCCCACCCGCAGTCAAATGGCCAAGTGGAGCGCGCAAACGGCCTCATTCTGTCCAGCCTCAAGCCCCAACTGGTCGAACCTCTGGAGAGTTCGGCCGGCTGCTGGCTCAACGAGCTGTTGGCCGTCCTCTGGAGCTTGCGCACAACCCCGAACAAATCAACCGTCTTTCTGCCCTTCTTCCTCATCTACGGTGCCGAAGCCATCATCCCGACAGACATCGAATTCGACTCCCCAAGAGTTACCATGTACACCGAGGCGGACACCAAGGAGGCATGAGAAGACGGCGTCGACTTGCTGGAGGAAGGCCGGCTGTTGGCACTCAGCCGATCGGCCATCTACCAGCAGAGTCTACGCCGATACTACAACCACAAGGTGAAGCCAAGAGCCTTCCTAGAGGGAGACCTTGTGCTCCGGCTGATCCAGCGAACAGCCGGACAGCACAAGCTCTCAGCACCTTGGGAAGGCCCTTTCATCATCAGCAAGGTTCTGGGCAACGATTCCTACTTTCTGATCGATGCCCAGAAGCCTAGAGCGTGCAAGAGAGATGATTCAGGCAAAGAGACGGAGAGGCCATGGAACGCAAACCTCCTCTTAAGGTTTTATAGTTGAAAGCAGTATGTATCACGCTACCTTTTGTACTATGTATAAAGACTTCGAGTCCCCCGAGAAGAGCTCGGGGACTGCCCTCTTTTATCTATATGATAAGTGTTATGCCTATGAGAATGTGTAGTTTTATTTCTTCCGCCTAGCACCGGGTTCGACCAGTCGGCCCGGAGCCTCGCCGCCTTCTACTATATGCCGCCTCCTGCAGCCGGACAAGTAGTGTGTCGGCACCAAAAACTTCCTTTGTCAGAAGCCACAGCTCGCAGAGCGACTGCATGGCGGGCAAAGGTTGCAAAACAGTGCCCCACACAAAAAAACGACTAAGGAAGAAACGCATATAGTAAAGGCCGACATCGCACCTAGTCGTCCGACTGCAGAGTAGCCGGACGGCCGGCCTCTGCTTTCATTACCAAACACTCCGAATGGCTAAGTACTAGCCCTCCCACAAACAGCTAAAGTACTCAACCCAGCCACAGTCCGCAGAGCGACTGCTTGGCTGGTAAGAGCATAGCCAAGGGAGGGCGGCAAAGGAAAAAACCAAGGAGAAAAAAGGGAAGAAAGGCTCGAGGTCGGCACAGCAAGCATAAGCAATGATAGAATATTCACAAAGATAAAGGCCTACCGGCCGGCATTCAAACAAAGTTTGACATACACCTCGCGGGTGGAACTGAAATTTAACCAAGTTATCCAAGACTCAAGTAAAACAGGGGAAAAGAGAAAATCCTAAGGAGCGGCAGAAGGTTCCGGCTGGGCGGTGCCGATTGGCGCAGCAGAAGGGTCCGGCTGGACGCTGGAGTCGGCTGTGCCACCTGGCGCGGCAGGCGGCTCCGTCTGGGCTGAAGAGTCGGCGGCGGCAGTCGGGACGGCGGAGGGCTGGAGGACGGAGTAAGTGGCATCCGTTGGAGGAACGGGTGGCTGGTCAATTCCCGCCTGGCCGTCTCCAGTAGCAGTCGGTGCCCTAGTGCGTGGCTCATTGCTTGAGGCCCGGTCAGGCTGGGGCTAACCAACCACCCCGACCTCCAGCAGGTCAACGTCGCTCTCCTCTTCCTCCTCCTCCTCCTCCTCCTCCTCCTCCCCTTCTTCCCCTTCGTCTCTGGAGTCGATGACTTCAGCCGAGTCTTCGCTATCCTCCAGGTTCAGCCCAAGCCACTCCTGTGGCGCTTCGGCGCCTTCCTCGACCACCTCCGGGATGAAGACGCTGGTATCGGTGAAATCGGCAATCGCCGCCGCCCTATTGATAAGTTCAGCTTCCACCACCGCCAGCTCCTCTTGCGCCTCCAGCCGGAACTTGGTCAACTAGGCTAGATCTAGCCCAGGGTACCACGCCTTAATGAATTCCAAGGCCTGGCGCGCTCCTGCCTGGGTTGCTGAGCCTTTCCAGGCTTCCACGCGGCCGACCGCCACCTCCAGCCAGTCGGCAGTCCGGCTTGGAGTGCGTGGGGCCGGCAAGCCTGGTCAGAGGGCGGAAACCGCCTGGGTGCCGATGCGCTGGAGGCGGCGCAGCATTCGATGGGCAGGCCTAAGGCGGGCCTGGATGCTAAGGACCTGCTCACCAAGAGTCCGGGGGGGGGGGCGTCAACAGCAATTTGCATGCCCTCCGCCCTCCGCTCCTCGCACTGGGCCTCGATCATCTGGATCGCGGCGACAGAATGGCCCGGGAAGAAGTCTGTTTGGGCAGAAGAAAGAAAAAACCAAAGTTATTAGCAAGAGATTGGCCTAGATGAGGGCCGACGGTTCGAAACAAAAAGCCAAGAGAATGAAGCTGACCGTCAACCAAGTCTTCAATGTTGCTGAAGCAGGCCGCCATCTGGGCTTCCCTGTCGGCCCAGGCGGAACGCTCGACTTCAAACTCGGCAAGGAGGTCCGCCTCCTTCGTCTTCACCTCCGACTGGGCCGCCTTGAGGGCCTCCGCCTGTTCAGCAAGCTAAGCGACCAGCCGGTCCCGCTCTTCGGCCAGCTTGCTGCACTCTGCCTCCTTGCCACGCAGGGCAGTGTTGGCTTCGCCCAGCTGCTGCTGCAAGGCGGCATTGGCCTCTGAAGAAAGAAAGAGAAGGAAGAGCATCAGTCAAATAACAAAACACATGCAGCTAACCGGGGAGATTCGTCCCAACTGCTCAGCAGTCGGCCCAAACCTCGGGGACTACACCCCGCGGGTGCGCTAGTGCGCCCCCGCAGAATAAAGGAGCAGAAACTCACTCCGGCTCTCGGACAGATGGCCGGTCTGTGTCTCCATCTCCTGAACCCTGGAGTTGTAGGCGACCGCACGGAGGTTGTGGTAGTCCTGCGGAAGGGGGATGCCGGACAAGATCAACACTTAGCTCCAACAAGATGAAGTTCTGGACCGCCTGGTCAGCTGTCGGCCCGAAACTTGGGGACTACACCCAGTGGGTGCGCTGGCGCGCCCCCACGAAGGTTGAAAGAAGATCAAAGGAAAAAAGAAGCAGGAGGCTTACATGGATAGCAGCTCGTGAGTCCAGGAACGCCTCGTTGCAGCGCCTGAGGGCTCCGGCTTCAGCCTGGAGCTTGGCCTGGACATCGAGGGACGCCTGGTTCAGGGCGCCCGTCCCGCCTCCACACACCCAGCCGGACGGCGCAGCGCTGGACGCTTCGGTGTCGGGGATCGACGAGCTCGTGACTCCGGTCTCCAGCGGTCGCGGCACCGAGGCCGCCTTCTCAAGACGACGGCGCACGGGTGTGCGGACCTGAGGAGTTAGGCCCGTCACCACCATGTTTCCAGTTGGCGGCACTGGCCGCTCGGCCGGCTGCTCGACCCACACTTCGCTAGCCGATGGCGGCGGCGGTACGAAGACGTCAGGCATGGCCACATCACCGCCCTCCCTCTCCATGACCGGCTACTCCCCGCCGGCTCCTCCGCTCGTCGCTTTGAACTCCGGCGGAGGTGGCGCGGTGTTCAGCGGCGTCAAAAGCAGCGGCTCCTGGCGACGCGCGGCCTCTGTGAGCCACTCCCTCTCCACTGCTTCGGCCTCCGCCTGCGCCAACCTCCTCTCCGTGGAGGCTGCGTCCTTGTCCGCCTTCGCCATGCAGTCGGCCTCTTCATCGCGCTCTTCCCGCGTGTTCCGCTCTATCGCCTCCCGGAGGTCGGCGCCCGGATTGATCCGTCGGCTGGTGGAGGAGGTCGTCGCCGATCTGATGACTGAGGCGGCGCCCGACTTTTCGAGGGTGAGAGGGGCCTTGAGATATGAAGACACAACAAGGAATTTACTGATAGGCCGGATCGACGGAAGGAGTAAAAGTCAAGAGAAAGACACTTACGCCGACACCATGACGGGCACCTTCGGCTGCCTCTGATACTTGACCGCCTTGGCTACGGCCTCTTGACGCCTGGTCGCTGCGGTCGGGTTCTTGGGTTTCTTCGGCACACTCCCAAACAAGGCGGCGCCTTGCTTCCGCTTCCGCTTGCCGCCGCGGGCGGGCGGCCTGGTGGAGGGGCTGGCGCCAGTGTTGGCCGTGCTCTGAGTGGGGCGCAGCTCGTCCTCGTCATTGTCGTCGTCGGGCTATGTCTCCACGCCGCCGCCTTCCTTGGTGCCGCCTGCGCTGCCGCCACCGCTGCCTGTTGCGTCGTCTGCCAGGGAGACCGCCCCCAAGTCGGGGTCATCCTCGTCGCTCACCGCCTTATCTGGGTGGTAGTCACCACCCGGCCCCACAATGGCGGCTGCCGCCGTGGACATGTAAATCTGCGTCCGAAGGAGTCGAATCACAAGGAAAGCAAGACCAAAAGACAAATCTAAAGGAAGAACTCAAGGGATTTACGGCAGGTGGCGGATTGTGCCGGGAGTACGGTCGCTTCCCATACCGCCAGTCCTCCTCCGGCACATTGAGGTCGGAGATCTCGTTCACCATCCGCGCGACCTCGGCAGGCGGCATCCCTTTCGTGCACAGCCGGCACGGATCGCGATGCCCGTCCATCCGAAAGATCAGATGGGGCGGCTCTGGATTGGGAGGACTCGGCGCTCAACGATGGCGACAAGGAGGTCGGAGCCCACGAGGCTCTCCGACTCTTGGAGCACCCGGAGTCGGCCGATGGCGGCCGCCGCGGCCACCGACACCGGCTTAGGCTTGTACCCCTAGTTGGGCCGAAGCCCGGTGGGGGGGCCGGCCTCGTAGGGCAGCAGGTTGAGGAAGTCGGCAGCAGGGTCTACGTTCTCGATGTAGAAGTAAGACCGTTGCCACATCTTCACCGATTGGGCCAGCTTGATGGTGGGGAAGGCGTTCCGTTTCACAGGCCGGTGCACGGCGTCGTAGCCCCCACACTCGGCCGGCGTGTCTTTGGAGGAGGTACCAAGCTTCCTGTAGAAGAACGCTCCCCACAGCTCGATTGTGCGGAGGATGCCGATGTAGCCCTCGCACGCCGTGACCAAGGCGGAGAGCAGGGTCACAGCATTGGGCGTGAGATGGTGAGGTTGGAGATGGTTGAAGTCGAGGAATGAGCGGAAGAAGCCGCTCGCCAGGAAGCCGCGAAGGAAGTGCGAGCGGAAGACGAGCCGTTCATCCCCTTGCGGCGCCGGCAAGATCTCCGTCTCCGGCGGCACTCGCGCCTTGACGAATGCCGCGCTGGGCATCCGGCGCGTGTCGCGGAGGAAGGTGATATGGTCCTCGATGACCATCCAGCCATCCCAGTCGCCACCTTTCTCACGCGCCATGGCGAAGGGTAGAGCTGAGGGAGGGGCGACAGTGCAACGGCGGCAGCAGCAGCAGCACCACGGCAAGAGGCAGCTACGGTGGAGAGTGCGGGAGCAAGAAGAAGAAGTGGGAGGAGGCGCGCGTGCCTCACCGCACCCCTCCCTCCCCCTACTTATAGCCCCTGGGCTATGAAGCTGAGGGGACAGGGCGTGGGGCATGGGATTAACTGCGCCCACGCCCCCACGTCCCCACGATCTCCATGCAGACTTACTGCACAGTGAATGACCGCGGGAACCGCAACCGCCCGCCTCAGCGCAGTGGATCAGCCCGCGCACCAAGGCCTGGTAGTGTCGGGCCCGGCCCACTGTCATGTACCATCGGGAGCGTTGGGCGGCAGGCTGGCCAGGCTGGCGGGCGCCGCGTGGCGCCCCTACAGCGAGCGGTGGTCGGAGGAAGCTTAACAGGCACGCCACCTACTTTCCCGTCGTGAAGTTTGAAATTGGCTGACGACCCCGCCTTGTGGAGGCCGGCTTTAGAGGGCCGGCATGCCGCATGTCGGACCAAGATGTCGGTGCGCCGCAAGGCGGATCATAGAACTCTCGGGAGCTCGGAGAGGGGGGGAAGCCGCTGAGTCTTCACGGCCCCTCGACCGCGACGCCTCGCCGGCTTCGGAGACTACTGTCGGAGTAATGGGCCATGGGTAGCCTCACCCAGGTCCTGGGACTTATCAAGACTTTGGGCCAGCTCCGTATAGCTGGGCCTTAAGCAGAAGCTCCGCCCTCTAGGGAGCGGCTGGCCTTACGACCGGCTACCAGAGGGCGGCCGACCCTAGCCATCAATGTTGCGGGTGGCCGGCCCCAGCCCGCCGGCCTCTGGAGAGAGGGCGGCATCAAGCAAGCAGCCGCCTCGTGGCCTCGATACAACTGAACCCCCATCGAGAGTACAAGTTAGGGCATGGCTACAGTAAAGCACGTCGCCCCCGACGCCCGGGATAGGCGTGGCTACAGTACTCCGTACAGGCAGAGATCTCCGCACGACGGCGCACTATGCCATGCCTCCCCTGACGTCGCTCCGAGCAGGCGGAGTCCTATTCCCCAAGATGGCATGTCGGTACAGCCTGTCGGTACGGCCTGCCGGCGGCGGGCCCTATCAGACAGAGACTCCGTAGAAGATGGCGGAATCCCAACTAGTCGGACTTGGGAAGGGCCGGCCTCCAGCAGCCGGCCGTCCCTTGCCTCGAGGTAAGCATGCCATTAAGCTGATGAGACCAGGTGTGGCTACAGTGATCTCCCACAAGGCGGCGGGACTATAGCCACGCTGAAGATGACCAAGCCCTCATCACCAACGGCACGGCTACAGTGAACAGCCACCAACCAGTCGGCGGGGCCCACCAGGCGGCGAGCCCCAACGGTCAGCGGAGAAGCCGGAGGCCAGAGACACTGACAGCCGAGCCCAGCACCCGGACAGATTACCATTGTACCCTTGGGGGTAGGCCTATATAAACCCCCCAGGGCACCCATGCAAAGGGTTCCAACTCTGATAGAACTAGCCAGTTACCTAGGGCAGGGAAGAGCTAGCCTTGCTTTCTCCTACCTCTAGACACAGCTCAAGGAGCGACTTCTAGCACTAGTGCCTTAGTGATCATGCGGAGACCCCGAAGAGCAGGAATAGGGGTATTATCTCCATGGAGAGCCCCCGACCTGGGTAAAGTTCACCGGCGTACGTGTCTACGCCTTATCCCGCTTCCAAGCACCGGTGACGTTCTACTCGACCCCACCATGATAAGCCATTCGTTGGCATATGTCGCACCCAACCCCCGACAGTGTCTCTCATACGGTCCCACACACGTGTAAACTCTCGCCCCTCTTTTCATCGATCTCACAACCGCACACTCCTTCCCCTATCTAGCTAGTAGATGGGCCTCTCGCACCACCTCCTAGCTCCATTCTCTCTGTCTATCCATCTCGCTGGGCCTTATTTGCCTCTAACAATTGGATGTACACCGACCGATCTCCCACTATACATATAGCTAGCTAGGTCCTTATAACTCGTTTTTTCCCACGCGTCGGTCGATCTACCTCATTAGTTATGTCTCTCCCTTCCTCCGACAAACAACAATTGATCTACCGATCTAGTTCGGTTTGCTTACCAAACACATGGTTCCCCTTCATCATCCATGGATGCGTCCCAACAGAGCTATCACGCATAGGCACACACAGAAACACATCCCCACTCTTATGGATAATACTGCAGTTCCACCCTCAGTTTGTCTAGTAGGCCTCTCTCACCATCTTCGAGAAGCAACTCCATCACCCATCCAGCACAATACCCCTCTCCCTCCCCCTCTCCTCTCCTCTCTCTCTCATCCTATTTCCCATCCTTCAGTTATGTATGGATGTCGACCGATCTTCCTCAAGACATAGTTGAGTCTCTTCTTCTCAACACATATACGAGTCATTCTACCTCTATAGTTAGGCCTCTGCCTACCCACCCTCCTCTCTCTCTCTCTCTCTCTCTCTCACACACACACACACACACACACCGATACATCGAGCGCTCTAGTCATGTCTCCCTCCCACACACAAACTTGACAGGTGCCCTCTGACATTCCGGTAGGTCAGTCGCCCTATATCTTTGACTTGCACACACACACACAATTTTGATGGCTCTCTTCATCAATCTCGCACCCACCCACTTGATCCTCTCTTCGACTCTATCGATATCTATGACCCCTCCCTCTCTTCTCGTGGATCGCCTGACCCTCTATTATGATATGGATAGGCCTCCATTTCACACACATTGCATGCAAAAATTTGTTTGAGATGTCATCGACACATATTCCCACAAATACATTCACGAAATCCCCCCCCAAAACAAAAAACACCCACGAACGCACACGCCATCTGTCTAGGTTTGTATCTCTCACACACACACACACGCGTAGGTGGGGGACGTGTACGAAGAGAAGAGGTGCACGCACGGTGCACGTACTCCCGTCTCTTTCCCAACCACACTCGCGCGGGTACATGATGGAGCTCATTTCTGTATGAAAAGGCAGCCCACATGGTAATTTGACATGTGTACTGGTTCTCCACTTGATGGAGGACCAAGAGTGAAGAAACAAAATGCGACTTGATGTGTTATGTTAAAAAAGAGGCAAACCATGTGGGGCCTACCTTAGAGGCAAGGCTCTATACTCTTGAGTACTTTTCATATGTCCCGTCAACTCACAGAACGAGGAGAAGCTTGCTTAGTACACCGTCTCCCCCGCCCACGGGCGCGGTGGCTCGCAGGATGAGGTGAATCTTGCTTACTAGTACTCCTATTATTGTACGCCTTACGCTCGATCCCTCGCCCACGTGCGTGGTGGCTCGCAGGACGAGGAGTAAATTTTACTACTGCCTCCGTTTACTCCTATTCCCTACCTTCGTTAGAGAGATTATCATATTGTTTGGAATATATATGTCCTTTAGTACATTTCAATATGAACTACTAGTACATACTTCAAACACTGATGTATATAGACGTATTTTGGAGTGTAGATTCACTCATTTTGCTCCGTATGTAGTCCATATTGAAACGGACGTAATAGTACGCACTCTCCCTCGCCCCTCGACCCTCGCCCACGTGGTGGATGTGCAGCAATTCATTCGGTCTCATATAGCCAGAATGATATATACTGCAGTACCATTATTGCTCAACTTCCCAAAGAGGCGAAGAGCCAATCGCAAGGTTAATATTTTGGAGATTCCAAGCACAAGGTTTATAGGAGAACGATTAGTAGGTGCTGCGTCATTTATAAATAAAGTTTTTTTTCTTCAATGGCACGTACGCAATATAATATGTTCATATGGAGAGAAAAGGAAACCGCTCCACTGTATACATAGTCAGGACGGGCCAGCCTACATGGTTTCTTGCTGGGGTTGCTCTCTTCACACTCTATCGCACAAAACGACTATGGCCACATCTCTAACATCCCGGCGGATCACGTCTGTCGGGGGAAGGGGTGGATCCTTAGTGTAGATGCAGTCGCCGTCACCGACAGCGAAAACCCACTGTTGGCACGTCCCGGTCAGGGGTCCCCGCTGTTCTCTCTCACAAAGCCGGTGAGTTTTCCCTCATCCCTTGCTCACTGCCGCGACGTGGGCAGTTGCCGCCTCCCGCCGCCCTCCTCAAGGTTGAGTTACGTCCCCACATCCCTCAGGTACAACTCCCTTTACAGTCAGCTTGCACCACTGCTCCAGCTTCCCACATCACTCCATGTGGATATTTCTCTCCTTCTTTGCCCCACACATACCTCTACTAGCTTCTACGTATTGTATTTGTGATGAGTTTATGTCTCATCAACTAGTCCCAGTAATCTTATTCTAATCACGCTTCTTCAATTTCTTTGCCACAGGGGTGCTCATCTTGATTTTGGTGACACTGCACAAAATGATCCGATGGTCAAAGGGTTGCAAACTTCATTTCTTGGGAAGCTCCAAAGTTTCAAGCAAATTAAAGCCGGGTTAGGGTTTACATTTCAAGGGCTAGGGACTGCATCGATCGTTTTTTCTTTAGCTGTCTCTATTCCAAAATAAGTGTCAACTTTAGTAGTGGTATAACTTTGTACTAAAGTTTGCATAAAGTTGAGACACTTATTTTGGAACGGAGGGAGTACATATTGGCTATAATCGTTCAATCATTGAGATGCAATAGCATGCATGTTAGTCTTCTTTGTATTTGATGAAATGTTGCAATGGGCAACCTTGGATGCAAGATACATGTAACAAAAGCTGGAAGCTTCATAGCATTGTACAAACTTATCTCGCTGATAAATTATAGTACGTACTATACTAGTACTATGTAAAGAGTTAGGTGTCGCACGGTGTCCAGAAAATATGGTGATAGTGTGAGGTGGGCCATGTAATCACTGAGCCTATGTGTTTTCACTGCTCTTGCACTCCTCCTGTAAGAATGGAGAAAATTTTAATCTAGTAGTACCTCCTTTTGTCGAAAGCGTGGGACATCCAGCAGTCCTACCACCTCAGTAATAATGACCAATGAGCCGTCAAATCACATAGACCCAGCAGTAAGTTGGACGGATGAAGCAACCATCACTCTTGAATCTGCTTCTCCCTTCAACGCAGGCGCCAGTGAGAGGTCGTGTCCGCTCTACCCGGCATGAATGCGGCACCGACTCTTTGGAGCGGCGCTGACCGCTTCGGGCGGGAAGCATGCGCGGGCGATGGAGGGGCTTTGGGTGGGCCAGGCTGGTCAAGAGCGGGCATGGCAGTTATCTGCATGTCCCTTCTAGACGCCCGAACACGAGAGGATGCACCAACTCGCACGGCTAAAATTGTACAGTACACACCATCTCTCTATAGGAGTAGGTCGATCTGTCGCTCTCTCTAACACACACACGCACACGCACATGCAAGTTCATAGAATAGGAAAATCGTGCGAATACGAAGCCACGGGAAGTGAGATACAAATGGAGTACATACAAGAAGAGAAGAGGTGACCAATATTCCATCAAACCTGGACTAAGGAGTAGTACTCCCTCCGTCTAGGTGTTAAGTCATCTTACAAAAATCAGATATTCCCAAAATGTTTAGGCATCGTCCATTAACTTTGCATCTCAATCCCCTCCTGGCCTCATTGCTAGCGAGCATTGTTACTTAGGGAGCGTTTGGATCCTTAGCAAGAAAAGCTTATAGCATAGCCGGGCAAGGTTAGGCGTTTGGAACTGTTAAAATATGTTAGCTTTTGTGAGCCAGCTAGCTTGGGTGGGCTAGACAAACCTTGCTAAGCTAGATCGGCTCACTTCCGATGGTAAACTTCATGTAGTAGTAACATAGACTAGTAACATATGCATGTTACTAGTCCAAGTTACTCACCACTATGACCAGCCTAAGCAATGTAACCAAACGCTCCTTACTCTGCCTTGTTATCTCCCCTGGAAACCCAATGAATGGAGCGCAACTACGCGTTGATCAGTCAAGAAATCAAAGTCGGCTTTCATCCGAGTTAATACGTGGCCTTGCATGGTAGCTAAAGTGGCATCTCTTAGTTGTTTGGATTAATTGTTGCGTTTAGAGACAGAAATCAGGGCTTTATTGGAGGAATGACCGGTCAAGTTTCTCCTTCTCCAATCTACTTGCACCTTGGTCCCGCTGCACTTTCTAATGTGACTTATTACACCTAGACGGAGGGAGTAGTATGAGATACAGTGGCACACTGACTTAGGTCGAGTACAAGTGCCCAAAATTGTGTGCATGTTATAATAAGGATTCACTTAAAATAGTACGTGAGCGAACAGAGGGATCAATTGTACGGTGTTCACGAGTAGTAGCGAGGTGTATGAGGTAAGATACACCGCTGGCGCTTTTAATTTTTATTATTAATTTGTTTGTTTCACCCTCTGACTGGTGGGACCCAACGTACTATGTGGAGAGAGGTAAGGTGACTAAGGATGCATTATTTATGCACCACTGTGGATAGTCTTACCACCAAAGCCACATGACACGATTATGATTTAAATCCCAATGACTCTTTCACACACACAAAAAGGCATGCTTGTCACACGAATGCAGGAATGTATAAAAGGTTATTTTCCTCTCATTGAACATAACGGGAGGGTTGTGTAGCTGGTTAGACTGTTCGCTCATCAAACTTGAGGTCTCGGGTTCAATAAATGGATACGGAGCTATACGATGTCGTAGTGACCGTATAATCACCTCATCACGTATAAGCTGCAGCCTCGGTGCTTGTTTTCTAGGGATTGCACTCTTCACACTCTCTCTCCAGTATATATACACACGCTGGAGCCTCGGCGCTTGTAGTTGCTCTCTTCACACACTCTCACCCTCTCCAAATCTAAACAAGACTTCATTGGCCTCTCTATCTCCCCTCACTGCTGGTCAAAGAGCCAGCAGGGTCCGTCCACTAGGAAGGGAAGGAGGCTTAACATTGTACCGGCGCAGCTGTTCACTTTCACCCAGCAGCTGCGCGGGAGGACCTTCGACCCCTTCTTCTTCGCCGTTGTACATAGTGTGGGCTGAACGGCCTCCGGTCACCTACCGAACCACACCCCAAGAACCTTAAGGTATAATTTACTTATTCCACATGCATTGCTCTAGCTACATGTGGGCTTTTTCCGCTTCTGCACTCGAATCTAGGTGTTGGATCAAACAGGAAAGTAGTGGGGAAAGTTGTATAGCATGAATCTAGGACGTGGTTCAAAGAGGAAAGGAATGGGGGAAAGTAGTGGGGAAAGTTGTATAGCATGAATCTAGGACGTGGCTCAAAACGGAAAGGAAGGGGAAAGCAGTGGGGAAAGTTGTATCGCATGAATCTAAGACGTGGTTCAAAGAGGAAAGGAATGGGGGAAAGTAGTGCGGAAAGTTGTACAGCATAAACTAGGATGTGGTTCAAATAGGAAAGGAAGGGGGGAAAGTACTAGTACAGACTGACTATCCAACACCTACGTTGGTCGAAAAGGGAAAACAACGACAAACGCAGTACGCACATCTGTGACAAACTGATCTTTTATTTTGGGGGACAGGCCTGTATAGTTTGAGCAGGACTAGATTTGTTGCGCTCACATAGGGAAAGGTGTCTAAAGATAACAAAACTGGGACCAACACAAATATGCTCCTTGGCTATTTGTTCTTCGTTGCAATAGACTGTGCATCACCCCAGTACATCAGTAGATGCACATGGTGCTGGTGCGTCCACTGTCCCGTGCAACTCTTTAGTTGTTGTTAATCTAAGGCCCTATTTGGTTAAAAACTCCCTAGTCCCTACCTGCTTGGTTCCAGGGACTAAACATGGACTAGAGGTTATTAAATGACATGCTAAAAGACCATGTTACCCCTAGTAATGAACTAATAGAGACAAGGTGTGATGCGTGGCAGGGGAAACTATTGGAAAAGGTCCCAAAAAGACTCTCCCTCGGGGGTCTTCTTTCTTTAGTCCCAAATGCCCACTTTTAGTCCCTAAAAGTCCCTCCTATTTGGTTTCTATGGGACTGACACGGAGTTTTTTTAGTCCCTACACCAAAATGTCCCTGTAAACAAACACCGTCTAATAATGCCGCTAGAAAATTGATGCAATGCCACAGTTAAAAGCAAATCGCATGTTTAACGAATTTTATTGTTAATATAATCTCTCTATTAATATTAATCAATGCCACCGTTTGAGAAATGCTACTATCTTGCTTTCTTTCCCATTTAGATAAGTTAGATGCTTATTTTTGTTGCCTTCTGTGTCATCAACCGTTATTGACCACTAGTTGTTTCCTTTGCACCTCTATGTAAATAGGGTTATCTACTTCACCTTGTTGCCATTGTGACATTTTCTTGCACTGCACAAAACACTTTTGTTTTCAGAGTGTTTTGTGCAGTTCAACCAAAATGTCAGACCGACAACGTGCTTGATTGCTTGATCTTAGTGGAACTGCATAAGAGGAGATCTTACTTCCTATCCGTGTTGGCAAATTTGGTTCAGATCTTCATCTTGTGAGTTGTTTGAATTCCGCGTCATGAGAGGTCAGTACTAGCCTTCTTTGACATGATTCTGCAGTGTGCTTTCATATGTTGTGCTACTTGTACGGTAATGTTGCTTGATTTTAGTGAAATGCACTAATGGAGACAAGACTTCCAATATGTATGTGCACTGTAATATCCCATTGACGTAAGATAAGGATATTTCACAATTATTGGCCTGTATTTTGCCACTTTTATCAGAAAATTAATGTCATTGTTTAGTGCTATACTTGTACTCCCTAATTTACATGCCAAATCTTACATTGAAGGCGAAGCTTGTCTGTTATTGAACAAAGTGATGAAGGGGAAGAACAAGCGGAATCAACTCCCGGTGTTGTAATGAAGCACTGGAACTATGATGACACAAGTAATGATATTGTTTTGAATCTTGATTTATTGCTATGGCTGGAACGAGCAATTGTTTTGCCATTGATTTGATGCCACTCTTAATGTAATACGTAATTATCTCTACTTGTGCAAATAGGGATCTTCTTTAAAGATACCATATATTTTAGTGGAACTACACAAGAAGATGTTGGAAACATTAAACTAATTGAGGAGTATATAGTAAGCATGGCCACCACAGTAGATAGCAACAGATGGTTCCGGAGAAGTGCTTCATCTATATGCTCTACACAATAAGCCTACTGACAAAGGTTTGTACTCGCGCACGGATTTCATCCATATGATTGAGCTTTGTCATCTCTATTGGTTTTGTGCTACTGTTTAGATACTGTCATGAAAAAGTGGTATTGTCCTTGAGAAGTGCTTCATCTGTGTTGTTTTAATTATTTCCTTTCCTTTTTTTCAAGCAAACAGGGATGCTAGCATTTAGTTGTCCTCTTGTCTTTGCACAATAGGATCATCCTCCTCTGAAGAAGAATATGGAGTACGTGAAGTGACTAGTTCCGATTATGCCAGGATGAAGAAGCCATGTCTATCTTCTCATCAGAAGGAGCAGTTGAAGGATGGTTACATTACTCCCCACAACACCAAACTAACTTCAACTCAGAAGGACTGACAAATCTCCATTTTCTTGCTGTGATGCGCAAGTACAATGTTGTTCTAGGATTCTTTCCGGTGAGTTCCATTTTTCTCAAAGTGTGCACTACATGGACCATGTAGGTGCCTGTTTAAACTGTCAATTCATAATACAGTTTGCTTTATACTAATCACTTTTTTGTATTTGTGCAAACAGGGGAGCTCAGCTTGATTTCAATGGGAACTGCACAAGATGTTCATGAGTACATCGAATCATTCATTTCCACCACAAGAAAGGAGGTGCCAATAAGTTCAAGGCGTTGCAACATATAAGGGTGAAATCATACAAGCTACGCGCGAATTTGGTTGATTTTGGTGGAACTGCACAAAAATAACAGCTGGTTTATATAGCACGAGGTGCCATGTCAATGTCTGAACTGATGGCAAACCCTGCCCATTCCACAATCGTAGGCATTTTATATTTGGGAATGGGACAACCTTGTCAAATTTTGCTCATTGATGTTAGCAAGAAGACATGCGTTTGATATTTTTGAATGGGACACCCTTTGCTGTCAGGAGCATCGATCAATTTTTCTTTATTCTTTATTGTGAAGTAAATATTGGCTCTGGCATGTGAATCACTGAGATGCATAATTATCGATTGTTTTGAATGTTCTCTATGAATTGCCAGGCCTGTGTGTTTGATTGCAATGTACAGGAACGCTAAAAAGCTGCTCGAACTCTTTGTACTCCTTTTGTTCCTTTTTGCTTCGCACATTGTGAAAGTGCATACTTTTTTCTATAAGATTGGTAAAAGTAGAGATACTTTGACTGCAGACAAAACTTGTATGCAGACTAGAAAGGACCGGAGGGAGTACATGTAAAACTGCTGCAAATGAGGTGATCACCCTGGGAATAATGCTAGTATGTATTGTTTTGCATGTTCATCCAATGCCAGTGATACAAGAATTCGAACTAATCGAAATATATTTATTCATACACGGTCGGATTTCATTACATTTCATACATTCTTATACTAAAAAGGGGTGTGTTGGAGGTATAATTAATTAACTGAAGCTACCCACCTGTGTCTGGCTGAGCCGAACAGAAGCTTTAGTGACTTAACTGCAGGTGCAGTTGGATAACTGATGTGTGGCCCAAATGCCTATTAGGCCCATGTGTCAGTCAACCAACTGCACCAGCAGTTAAGTAGAAGCAGCGTCCTTCTCCAACATAGCTCTCTGACTCCATGTCGCTGCCAAGAAGCTAATCGGCCGTCAATGGTCAACCCGCCTAGCTTGGCTTCAACCGGAGGGTAGCAGCGGTGGCCTTACTTGGACCCGAGCGGCGGCGACCTACCATGTTCTACTCTTCCTTGTTTTCTATGTCGAACGGCCTCATTGGCAGCGGGGCGGGGCCTCGACGGAGCCGGCGATGTCCTCTATCTCATTACCGGCGGGGTGGCGCCTCGGTAGAGCAAGGGAAATACTCCCCCTCGTTGCCAGCAGGGTGGGGCCTCGGCTGAGCCGGCGATGTCCTCTGCCTCATTGTTGGTGGGGCGGGGCCTCGGCGGAGTAGGGCCTCCGCCTCGGTGCTGGCGGGGCGGGGCCTCGGTGGAGCCGGCGATGTCCTTTGTCTCGTTGCCGACGGGGCGGCACCTCGGCGGAGCAGGGGAAATCCTCCCCCTCATTGCCAGCAGGGTGCGGCCTTGGCTGAGCCGACGATGTCCTCTGCCTCGTTGTTGGTGGGGCGGGGCCTCGGCGGAGCCAGCGGTGTCCTCTGCCTCATTGTTGGAGCCGCGGGGCCTCGGCGGAGCAGGGCCTCATCGACAATAGCGGAGCGGGGACTCGTAGGATCCGGCATTGTCCTCTGCCTCATCCTCGGTCTCGCCAAACAGCGCCTCTCCCGCTTCATCGCCCTCTTTGTAGGCGGCCGCAGCCTCCGCCACCCGCATGCGGTACCGCCAGCGCTCGAGGCGGCCCTCGCGGGCAGAGCGGTACGAGTCGAGCTGGGCCTCCTGCTTCGCCCGCTCCGCGGGGATATGCTTATGCGCCTGCAGGTGCTCCTGGAGGAGATGGTGGTTGTAGGCGGCGGTGGCCTGCGCCTCCCGGAACTGCTCCTCGGGCTTCTACCTCAATGTGTCCATGTATTGGGCATGGGCCTCGCCGATGGTCATGGTACAATGCACTAGAGAGGATGGCGCGGAGGAGGGGGTTGGCGCCAGATCATCGACTACCATGTTCTCCATTGGGACGTTGTCGTCCTCCGGCTGCCTGCCGGCCAACTGAAGGAAATATGCCCTAGAGGCAATAATAAAGTTGTTATTTATATATTTCCTTATATCATGATAAATGTTTATTATTCATGTTAAAATTGTATTAACCGGAAATTTAGTACATGTCTGAATACATAGACAAATAGAGTGTCACTAGTATGCCTCTACTTGACTAGCTCGTTAATCAGAGATGGTTAAGTCTCCTAGCCATAGACATGAGCTGTCATTTGATGAAAAATATCACATCATTAGAGAATGATGTGATTGACTTGACCCATCCCGTTAGCTTAGCACTTGATCATTTAGTATATTGCTATTGCTTTCTTCATGACTTATACATGTTCCTATGACTATGACATTATGCAACTCCCGAATATAAAGGTACAATGTAACTGGGTGATTATAAAGGTGCTCTACAGGTGTCTCTGATGGTACTTGTTGAGTTGGCATAGATCGAGATTAGGATTTGTCACTCCGATTATCGGAGAGGTATCTCTGGGCCCTCTCGGTAATGCACATCACTATAATCCTTGCAAGAAATGTGACTAATGAGTTAGTTGCAGGATGATACATTACGGAACGAGTAAAGAGACTTGTCGGTAACGAGATTGAACTAGGTATTGAGATACCGACGATCGAATCTCGGGCAAGTAACATACCGATGACAAAGGGAACAACGTATGTTGTTATGCTGTTTGACCGATAAAGATCTTCGTAGAATATGTAGGAGCCAACATGAGCATCCAGGTTCCGCTATTGGTTATTGGTCGGAGACGTGTCCCGGTCATGTCTACATCATTCTCGAACCTGTAGGGTCTGCATGCTTAACGTTCGGTGACGATCGGTATTATGAGTTTATGTGTTTTGATGTACCGAAGGTGGTTCGGAGTCCCGGATATGATCACGGACATGACGAGGAGTCTCGAAATGGTCGAGACATAAAGATCAATATATTGGATGGCTATGTTTGGACATCGGAATGGTTCCGAGTGAGTTCGGGCATTTACCGGAGTACCAGGAGGTTACTGGAACCCCCTGGGGAGTCAATGGGCCTTATTGGGCCTTAGTGGAAAGGAGGAGGAGACGGCCAAGGTGCCCCCCCCCAAGCCCAATCCAAATTGGGAGGGGGCACGGCCCCCATTTCCTTCTCTCCTTCTCCCCCTTCCTTCCCTCTCCCACTCCAACTAGGGAAGGGGGAATCCTACTCCCACCGGGAGTAGGACTCCCCCTTTGGGAGCGCCTAGGAGGTCATCCCTCTCTCCCTCCTCCACTTCTTTATATACGGGGGAGGGGGCACCCCATAGACACACAAGTTGATCATTGATCTCTTAGCCGTGTGCGGTGCACCCCTCCACCATAATCCACCACTGTCATATTGTTGTAGTGCTTAGGCGAAGCCCTTGCACCGGTAGCTTCATCATCACCGTCATCACGTCATCATGCTGACAAAGCTCTCCCTCGACACTATGTTGGATCGTGAGTTCATGGGACGTCACTGAGTTGAACGTGTGCAGATGGCGGAGGTGTCATACGTTTGGTACTAGGATCGGTCGATCGTGAAGACGTGCGACTACATCAACCGCGTTGTCATAACGCTTCCGCTTTCGGTCTATGAGCGTACGTGGAAACACTCTCCCCTCTCGTTGCTATGCATCACCATGCTCTTGCATGTGCGTAGGAATTTTTTTGAGATTACTACGTTCCCCAACAGTGCCATCCGAGCCAGGTTTATATGTAGATGTTATATGCACGAGTAGAACACAAAGAGTTGTGGGTGATAATAGTCATACTCCTTACCAGCATGTCATACTTTGATTCGGCGGTATTGTTGGATGAAGCGGCCCGGACCGACATTACACGTATGCTTACGCGAGACTGGTTCTACCGACGTGCTTCGCACACAGGTGGTTGGCGGGTGTCAGTTTCTCCAACTTTAGTTGAATCGAGTGTGGCTACGCCCGGTCCTTGTTGAAGGTTAAAATAGCACATACTTGATGAAAAATCACTGTGGTTTTGATGCATAGGTAAGAACAGTTCTTGCTCAGCCTGTAGCAGCCACGTAAAACTTGCAACAACAAAGTAGAGGACATCTAACTTGTTTTTGCAGGGCATGTTGTGATGTGATATGGTCAAGACATGATGCTAAATTTTATTGTATGAGATGATCATGTTTTGTAACAGAGTTATCGGCAACTGGCAGGAGCCATATGGTTGTCGCTTTATTGTATGCAATGCACTCGCCCTGTAATTTTTTTTTACTTTATCACTAAGCGGTAGCGATAGTCGTAGAAACAATAGTTGGCAAGACGAAAACAATGCTATGATGGAGATCAAGGTGTCGCGCCGGTGACGATGGTGATCATGGCGGTGATTTGGAGATGGAGATCAAAGGCACAAGATCCAGATGGCCATATCATATCACTTATATTGATTGCATGTGATGTTTATCCTTTATGCATCTTATTTTGCTTAGTTCGACGGTAGCATTATAAGATGATCTCTGGCTAAATTTCAAGGTACAAGTGTTCTCCCTGAGTATGCACCGTTGTGAAAGTTCGTCGTGCCGAGACACCATGTGATGATCAGGTGTGATAAGCTCTACGTTCACATACAGCGGGTGCAAGCCAGTTTTGCACATGCAGAATACTCGGGTTAAACTTGACGAGCCTAGCATATGCAGATATGGCCTCGGAACACTGAGACTGAAAGGTCGAGCGTGAATCATATAGTAGATATGATCAACATAGTGATGTTCACCATTGAAAACTCCTCCATCTCACGTGATGGTCGGACATGGTTTAGTTGATTTGGATCACGTGATCACTTAGATGATTAGAGGGATGTCTATCTAAGTGGGAGTTCTTAAGTAATATGATTAATTGAACTTTAATTTATCATGAACTTAGTACCTAATAGTATTTTGCATGTCTGTGTTGTTGTAGATAGATGGCCCGTGTTGTTGTTCTGTTGAATTTTAATGTGTTTCTTGAGAAAGCTAAGTTGAAAGATGATGGTAGCAATTACACGCACTGGGTCCGTAACTTTAGGATTATCCTCATTGTTGCACAGAAGAATTACGTCCTGGAAGCACCGCTAGGTGCAAGACCCGCTGCAGGAGCAACACCAGACGTTGTGAACGTCTAGCAGAGCAAAGTTGATGACTACTCGATAGTTCAGTGTGCCATGCTTTACGACTTAGAACCGGGACTTCAACGATGTTTTGAACGTCATGGAGCATATGAGATGTTCCAGGAGTTGAAGTTAATATTTCAAGCAAATGCCCGGATTGAGAGATATGAAGTCTCCAATAAGTTCTATAGCTACAAGATGGAGGAGAATAGTTCTGTCAATGAACATATACTCAAAATGTTTGGGTATAATAACCACTTGATTCAACTGGGAGTTAATCTTCCTGATGATAGTGTCATTGACAGAATTCTTCAATCACTGCCACCAAGCTACAGGAGCTTTGTGATGAACTATGATATGCAAGGGATGAACAAGACAATTCCCGAGCTCTTCGCGATGCTAAAGGCTGCGGAGGTAGAAATCAAGAAGGAGCATCAAGTGTTGATGGTCAACAAGACCACCAGTTTCAAGAAAAAGGGTAAAGGGAAGAAGGGGAACTTCAAGAAGAACGGCAAGCAAGTTGTTGCTCAAGTGAAGAAGCCCAAGTCTGGACCTAAGCCTGAGACTGAATGCTTCTACTGCAAAGGGACTGGTCACTGGAAGCGGAACCGCCCCAAGTATTTGGCGGATAAGAAGGATGGCAAGGTGAACAAAGGTATATGTGATATACATGTAATTGATGTGTACCTTTGTAGGATCTGAGAACTATGTCTACAGGGGGGGTGATTAGACAACTTGACCAATTAAAAGCTATGCCTTTTCCCAATTTTAGTCTTTGGCAGATTTTAGCTATCTTAGCACAAGTCAAGCAATCTTCACACAATTCAAGCAAGCATGCAAAGAGTATATGAGCAGCGGAAAGTAAAGCATGCAACTTGCAAGAATGTAAAGGGAAGGGTTTGGAGATTTCAAACGCAATTTGGAGACATAGTGATTTTTGAGCCATGGTTCCGATAGGTGGTGCTATCGTACATCCACGTTGATGGAGACTTCAACCCACGAAGGGTAACGGTTGTGCAAGTCCACGGAGGGCTCCACCCATGAAGGGTCCACGAAGAAGCAACCTTGTCTATCCCACGAAGGGCCCACGAAGGACTTGCCTCACTAGCGGTAGATCTTCACGAAGTAGGCGATCTCCTTGCCCTTACAAACTCCTTGGTTCAACTCCACAATCTTGTCGGAGGCTCCCAAGTGACACCTAGCCAATCTAGGAGACACCACTCTCCAAGAAGTAACAAATGGTGTGTTGATGATGAACTCCTTGCTCTTGTACTTCAAAGGATAGTCTCCCCAACACTCAACTCTCTCTCACAAGATTTGGATTTGGTGGAAAGAAGATTTGAGTGGAAAGCAACTTGGGGAAGGCTAGAGATCAAGATTCATATGGTAGGAATGGAATATCTTGGCCTCAACACATGAGTAGGTGGTTCTCTCTCAGAAATGGTAAGTTGGAAGTGTAGGTTTGTTCTGATGGCTCTCTCTACGAATGAAGAGGAGGTGGAGGGGTATATATAGACTCCACACAAAATCTAACCGTTACACATAGTTTACTAATCTCAGTGGGACCGAATCAACAAACTCGGTCGGACCGATTTAGTAAACCTAGTGACCGTTAGGATTTTCGGTGGGACCGACATGCAACTCGGTAGGACCGATATGGTTAGGGTTAGGGCATAACGTAATCTCGGTGAGATCGATTACACAAACTCGGTGAGACCGATTTTGGTAATAAGCTAACCAGAGAGTTGGTCAGGCAAACTCGGTGGGACTGATTACTCAAACTCGGAGGGACCGATTTTGGTAATAAGTTAACCAGAGAGTTTGCATTGTAATCTCGGTAGTACCGATTACTCAATCTCCGTAAGACCGATTTTGATAATGGACATACACAGAGAGATTACAATCCCATCTCGGTGAAACCGAGATCCCTATCAGTGAGACTGATTTGCCTAGGGTTTGTGGCAGTGGCTATGACATCTGAACTCGGTGACGCCGGATAGAAAGAATCGGTGGGGCCAAGTTTGACTTTAGGTTTAGGTCATATGTGGATGTGGGAAAGTAGTTGAGGGCTTTGGAGCATATCACTAAGCACTTTGAGCAAGCAAGCCATTAAGCAACACCTCATCCCGTCTTGATAGTATTGGCTTTTCCTATAGACTCAATGTGATCCTGGATCACTAAAATGTAAAATGCAGAGTCTTGACCTAGGAGCTTGAGCCAATCCTTTGTCCTTAGCATCTTGAAGGGGTTCCACATCCTTTAGTCCATGCCACTCCATTGTTGAACTTGTCTAAAACATACTATGTAAAAGTGTTAGTCCAACAAGAGATATGTTGACATTAATTACCAAAACCACCCAGGGAGCACTTGTGTTTTCAATCTCCCCCTTTTTGGTAATTGATGACAACATACATCAAAGCTTTAGATAAAGATATAGAGAATAGCATGTAAAGCTTTGGAAAGACATGTAACAAGCATAGGCTCCCCCTACATGTATGCAATCATGTGAATATGGAATATAGAAGCATGTGAATGCATGAACATGACAGAGTAAGCAATGTGTTACATGTGTCTTGGCCATATGCATCAGAGCAAAAGATAGAAACAGATGTGTATGTGGGAAATGTACCTTCATGATCATAAGTCCTTCTTGCAAACAATATGTACAACAGCAAGAATTCCTCATACACATGACTGTGATGCATATACTTACCTTGTGGTCTTGAGTTGGCTTAGGATGGAATGAACCTGCGTAAACAAGGTTAGATAACACAAATACACCTACTAGCCAGAGCGAACAGAAGAAACCACAAGAATACCAAGACTGGGATGACATGTAGAGAGTGAGTACCAAGTACCACATTGGATTAGACATGTCCCCAAAGGTAAAGATATGCAATGAATTTAGATGATTTCTTTCCCTTAGATGTCTTGCTCCCCCTGAATCTAGCATGGGATACTGGGAGAAGATAGGGAACAGAAAATCAGAGCCCAAAGAAACAAATGAATAGAGCTAATGCAAATAAGCACATACGAACATGTCTTTCCCTCAAGAAGACATGTGGCATCTCTCCTCTTGAACACCAAGCATCTTGGATCCTTGAGGAATACTCTCTTCTTGAGTATTCTCTCCCCTTGGAGATCTCTCTCTCTCCCCCTGTGGAAGTGATACTCTCTCTCCCCCTTTGGAAGTGATAAGCTTTGATGTGATCTCTCTCTCCCCCTTTGACATCAATTTCCAAGAAGGGCCTTCTGGAATTTGTCGTGAATGGGTTTGATCCTCGAGTCACAGCACAAAGCACTGATAAAAATGTGATGCTTGTAGAGGACAAGATTCATTGAGTAGAGCTGGATCATAAGTATCACAGAAGTAAGTGGCAGGTAGTTTTTCCTGTAGTGGAATTAGTAGCACTGAGTTGTA
Organism: Triticum dicoccoides; assembly: GCF_002162155.2. Taxonomy (NCBI): domain Eukaryota; kingdom Viridiplantae; phylum Streptophyta; class Magnoliopsida; order Poales; family Poaceae; genus Triticum; species Triticum dicoccoides. Next base: position 523,788,656 of record NC_041387.1, on the reverse strand, counting down.
TTCTCAGGTTGCACCGAAAGGATTCGGTTGGACCGTGAACAACAAACCGGTGAGACCGAGTTCATCACAGAGAAAACTTTTGTCACCTCAGCTCACTAGACTGGTAAGATCTCAAGGAATTAACTGAATGATATGCAATGAATTGGATGCAGGAAATGCAGAACAAATAGAAAAGAAGGAAATCTAGATGAAGTTTTTTTTGAAAGGGGAAAGAAATATGCATGAGAGAAATGCAAAAGCACAGAAAAGAACACAAGAGAACTTCATCTAGAATTGGTCGGCGACAAAGTCACCTATGTTAGAGTATATTGACTTAGGAGTCAAGTGAGATCACTTGATCATAGGTCATACTCATTGTTTAAGCTCAAAATGGGGTTACCATTTTTCGTTTAAGCATCTTGATGTATTCACATCTTGTCGAGTTGCTTTAACTCATGTCTTGGAGTAAAGCTTCTCTAAGATGGAATAACATACCTTGGGTGGTGGTGTTGATCATGTAGTTGAACTTGTGTGGGTTGCTCAAGGTTGATGTAGCTCATCAAGAGTTGGGAGCGCCACTTGGAATTTGAGTCCATCTACCTACATGGGTTAGTTCTTGCAAGGAAGAGCACTTGTGTATCCAAAATAGCAATCATGAAACTCAACATAGAATTTGTCAAAAGATATGTTCGAATGGTTCCATGCTTCCTTGTCCACCATAGTGTAGAGACTTGGTGATATAGAGATTGCTCAAGATATGAGTAGGTTACAATCTCATGGAATTTGATTCAACCAAGTACCTACATGGGTTAGATAACATGCAAGGTGCAAATATATCCAAGACATAGGATTTTCATCATAAGAGAAATATCAAGGATTAGTCTTAAGCTCATGTCTTGCATGTATCCAATGGAGTTTCTACTCCAAGTTTGAAGCATCAATGATGTTCAATTCTCCTCTCAACCTGCAAAACACTTTCTCGTCAAGTGGTTTAGTGAAAATATCTGCTAATTGCTTTTCGGTGCAAACATGCTTAAGATTAATGTCACCCTTAGCAACCTGGTCTCTAATGAAATGATGAAGAACTTCAATATGCTTAGTTAGAGAATGTTGCACAGGATTATGAGCAATTTTGATAGCACTTTCATTGTCACAAAGTAATGGAACATGTTTCACATATATCCCATAATATTTAAGAGTTTGGGTCATCCAAAGTAATTGAGCACAACATGAACCAGCGGCAATGTATTCCGCTTCGGCGGTGGATAAGGATACCGAGTTTTGTTTCTTGGAAGACCAAGACACAAGAGATCTACCAAGGAACTGACATGTACCCTAAGTGGACTTTCTATCAACCTTGTCTCCGGCATAGTCCGAGTCGGAGTAGCCAACAAGATCGAAAGAGGCCCTCTTAGGATACCAAATGCCAAAATTTGGCGTATGAATTAAATATCTCACTATCCTTTTCACGGCCTTAAGATTACATTCTTTAGGTGCAGCTTGATATCTTGCACACGTGCACACACTTAGCATAATATCGGGACATGAAGCACATAGGTATAACCAATCATAGAGCGATAAACCTTTTGATCAACCGGTTTACCATCTTTGGTCAAATCAAGATGTCCACTAGTAGGCATGGGTGTAGACATACCTTTGCATTCTTGCATGTTGAACTTCTTGAATAAGTCCTTAGTGTACTTTGTTTGAGAGACAAAAGTACCTTCCTTAGTTTGCTTGATTTGCAACCCAAGATAGAATTTGAGTTCACTCATCATTGACATCTCAAACTTTTCTAACATTAGCTTTCCAAACTTCTCACTAAAATGAGGGTTAGTTGATCCAAATATAATATCATCAACATAAATTTGGCATACAAATAATTCTCCATTAACCCTTTTAGTAAAAAGTGTAGAATCAATTTTCCCAATTTCAAAGCCTTTTTCAATAAGGAACTTGGTTAAGTATTTGTACCAAGCTCTAGGAGCTTGTTTAAGACCATAAAGAGCTTTGCGAAGTTTGTAAACATGATAGGGTTCCTTATGATTGATAAAGCGGGGAGGTTGTTTAACATAAACTTCCTCCTCTATTTCACCATTTAGAAAAGCACTTTTAATGTCCATTTGGTACAAGGTGATATCATGGTGATTAGCATAGGCAAGTAAGATGCGAATGGACTCAAGTCTAGCAACGGGAGCATAAGTCTCACCATAGTCCATACCTTCGACTTGTGTGTAGCCTTGGGCAACGAGACGTGCTTTGTTGCGAACTACTTGTCCATCTTCATCTTGCTTGTTGTGAAACACCCATTTGGTATCTATGATGTTGTGGTTGTCGTCGGGCTTTTCAACCAATGTCCAAACTTGATTTCTCTCAAAGTTGTGTAGCTCTTCGTGCATAGCATTTACCTAATCCGGATCTCCCAATGCTTCTTCAACCTTCATAGGTTCAATGCTAGAGATGAATGAATAGTGTTCACAAAAGTTAGCTAAACGAGTTTTAGAGTGAGTCATTCTCCCGGTTTGGATATCATTGTAGATTTTCTCGACGGGATGGTCTTTAGCAATTCTTGCTCAAACTCGTGAAAGCTTTTCTTGGGTCTTGGTTGAACATCTTCTTCATCTTGTTCTTATTCTTCTTGGTCTTCTTCCTTATTGGCGTTGTCGTTCTCTTGTCGTGGTGGAGAAGGAGGTTGTTGACGTTCTTGATGTACTTCCTCGTTTTCTTCATCTTGGTGTGTCCCACTTGTGGATGCTTCCGTATCAACTCTTGGTTCACCTTGTCGTGAGGTAGAAGCTTCCACTTGGACGGACGAGGTACTCTCCTTCACCTCCGTTGGATGAATCTTGCCAATAGACAAGTCTTGGATTGCTTCTAAGGGGTCTTTGTATCCTACATCAATTGGCAATTGCTCTACTTGCGAGCCGTTAGATTCATCAAACTTCACATCTACCGTCTCTTCAACCTTTCGGGTGAAATTGTTGTAGACATGGTATGTGTGAGAGTTTGAGCCATAACCAAGTAGGAAACCTTCATGAGACTTAGGAGAAAATTTAGAGCGATGATGCTTATCAAGAATGTAGCACTTTGAGCCAAATACTCGAAAGTATCCAACTTGGGGTTTGTTACCAGTGAGGAGCTTGTATGCCGTCTTGCCAAGTAGCTTGTGAAGATACAAGCGATTTGTTGCATGACAAGATGTCTCAACCGCTTCTGCCCAAAAGTGCTTCGGCGTCTTGTACTCATCAAGCATCATTCTTGACATCTCCATGAGCGTCCGGTTCTTCCTCTCAACAACTCCATTTTGTTGAGGTGCCTACATAGCCGAGAACTCATGTGAAATCCCTTCTTCGTCAAGAAAGGTGTACACATTTGCGTTCTTGAACTCTGTTCCGCTGTCGCTGCGAACCTTCTTAATCTTCACTTCAAACTGATTTTGAGCCTTCTTAGCGAAGTTTTTGAAGATATTTTGGACCTGCAATTTGTCATCGAGAAAGAACACCCACGTAAATCTTGAAAAATCATCAACTATAACTAGACCAAAAGAATTTCCACCGAGACTTTTGTAAGTGTTGGGACCAAAGAGATCCATGTGAAGTAGCTCAAGTGGCCTCCTTATGGTCATGATGTTCTTCACGGGATGCCTTCCTCCAACCTGTTTACCTGCTTGACAGGCACTGCAAAGTCTATCCTTATCAAATATGACATCGTTAACACCAAGGATATGATTCCCTTTAATAAGCTTGTCAAGGTTTCTCATGCCAACGTGACCTAGTCATCTATGCCATAACCAACCTTTAGAGGATTTAGCAATGAAGCAAGTTCTAGGTTGAGCCTTTTTAGTGAAATCAACAATGTAAAGATCACCTCTACGTATACCGGTAAAGACCATTTTATGATTGTCTCTATGAAACACTTGGCAATCTACTTCAGTAAATAGGACAGTGAAACCGAAATTAGCAAGTCTAGATACTGAAAGTAAGTTGTAGCCAAGAGATTCAACGAGCATAACATTTTGAATGGAGCTATCATGTGAGATGGCCACCTTACCGAGGCCAACCACCTTACCCTTTGAGTTGTCACCGAAAGTGACATACTTTCGAGGACCATCATTTTCAGCAAGCTCACGAAACATGTCTTTATCTCCGGTCATGTGATCGGTACATCCACTGTCAAGAACCAATTCCTTTCCTCCTGCCATATATCCCTGAAGATTTGCCATAAGACCAAAGTGTCTCATTGCATCATCAAGATCAAAGTCATCATTATCATCCTCATCATAGTATCCATGTTCAACATCGTCATGTCGTGGATCAATTCCTAGTGAGAGTGATTCATTAGTATGAGTTTGAAAATAATCTCCTCTATGAATTCTAGTAGCTTCAGAAATAATATCGCTAATAATTCCAACGTTTCCTTTGGCACGCATAAGATTTGTGAGTTCAAATAGACAATTACCAAACATAGGATCATTGGAATTCATCTTACTCAAGGCAATAGACTTATGAAGAATTTCATCCAGATTTTTCAAGGAATAATTAGGAAATCATTCCTCAACAAATTTCCATAGTAGGCACACTCAAGAGTAGGCAGTTTTCCAATCAAGTTTCTAGGCAAGCCTCTAGTGATAAGATTAACAGTTCTAACATTCCTAATCATGTCAATCAACTCATCAAGGGTAGGATGCATAGGATCAACATGAGGTTCACAAGGACTAGCGATGTACTTGTTCAAATGATATTGATTGAAAATTACAAGCATCTCATTTTTCCACTCATGAAAATACTCTCCATCAAGTATGGGCACTCTATGTCTAAGACTCCCCAAAGTAGACTCATACATCTTCCTCCAATGGTGATTAAACCAAAGCAATGGAGACCAAGCTCTGATACCACTTGTAGGATCTGAGAAGTATGTCTAGAGGGGGGGTGATTAGACAACTTGACCAATTAAAAGCTATGCCTTTTCCAAATTTTAGTCTTTGGCAGATTTTAGTTATCTTAGCACAAGTCAAGCAATCTTCACACAATTCAAGCAAGCATGCAAAGAGTATATGAGCAGAGGAAAGTAAAGCATGCAACTTGCAAGAATGTAAAGGGAAGGGTTTGGAGATTTCAAACGCAATTTGGAGACACGGTGATTTTTGAGCCGTGGTTCCGATAGGTGGTGCTATCGTACATCCACGTTGATGGAGACTTGAACCCACGAAGGGTAACGGTTGCGCGAGTCCACGGAGGGCTCCACCCATGAAGGGTCCACGAAGAAGCAACCTTGTCTATCCCACCATGGTCGTCGCCCACGAAGGACTTGCCTCACTAGAGGTAGATCTTCATGAAGTAGGTGATCTCCTTGCCCTTACAAACTCCTTGGTTCAACTCCACAATCTTGTCGGAGGCTCCCAAGTGACACCTAGCCAATCTAGGAGACACCACTCTCCAAGAAGTAACTAATGGTGTGTTGATGATGAACTCCTTGCTCTTGTGCTTCAGACGATAGTCTCCCCAACACTCAACTCTCTCTCACAGGATTTGGATTTGGTGGAAAGAAGATTTGAGTGGAAAGCAACTTGGGGAACCTATAGATCAAGATTCATATGGTAGGAATGGAATATCTTGGCCTCAACACATGAGTAGGTGGTTCTCTCTCAGAAATGGTAAGTTGGAAGTGTAGGTTTGTTCTGATGGCTCTCTCTACGAATGAAGAGGAGGTGGAGGGGTATATATAGCCTCCACACAAAATCTAACCGTTACACACAATTTACCAATCTCGGTGGGACCGAATCAACTAACTTGGTCGGACCGATTTAGTAAACCTAGTGACCGTTAGGATTTTCGGTGGGACCGACATGCAACTCAGTAGCACCGATATGGTTAGGGTTAGGGCATAACGTAATCTCGGTGAGACCGATTACACAAACTCGGTGAGACCGATTTTGGTAATAAGCTAACCAGAGAGTTGGTCAGGCAAACTCGGTGGGATCGATTACTCAAACTCGGTGGGACCAATTTTTGTAATAAGTTAACCAGAGAGTTTGCATTGTAATCTCGGTAGTACTGATTACTCGATCTCGGTAAGACCGATTTTGATAATGGACATACACAGAAAGATTACAATCCCATCTCGGTGAAACCGAGATCCCTATCGGTGAGACCGATTTGCCTAGGATTTGTGGCAGTGGCTATGACATCTGAACTCGGTGGCGCCGGATAGAAAGAATCGGTGGGGCCAAGTTTGACTTGAGATTTAGGTCATATGTGGATGTGGGAAAGTAGTTGAGGGCTTTGGAGCATATCACTAAGCACTTTGAGCAAGCAAGCCATTAAGAAACACCTCATCCCCTCTTGATAGTATTGGCTTTTCCTATAGACTCAATGTGATCCTGGATCACTAAAATGTAGAATGCAGAGTCTTGACCTAGGAGCTTGAGCCAATCCTTTGTCCTTAGCATCTTGAAGGGGTTCCACATCCTTTAGTCCATGCCACTCCATTGTTGAACTTGTATGAAACATCATAGGTAAAAGTGTTAGTCCAACAAGAGATATGTTGACATTAATTACCAAAACCACCCAGGGAGCACTTGTGCTTTCAACCTTACTAATGCTCGCAGTAGTGCCTAAGTATTTGATACTCGTTCTGTTGCTAATATTTGCAACTCGAAAAAGGGACTACGGATTAAGCGAAGATTGGCTAAGGATGAGGTGACAATGCGCGTGGGAAATTGTTCCAAAGTCGATGTGATCGCGGTCGGCACGCTACCTCTACATCTACTTTCGGGATTAGTTTTAGACCTGAATAATTGTTATTTGGTGCCAGCGTTGAGCATGAACATTATATTTGGATCTTGTTTGATACGAGATGGTTATTCATTTAAATCTGAGAATAATGGTTGTTCTATTTATATGAGTAATATCTTTTATGGTCATGCACCCTTGAAGAGTGGTCTATTTTTTGTTGAATCTTGATAGTAGTGAAACACATATTCATAATATTGAAGCCAAAAGATGCAGAGTTGATGATGATAGTGCAACTTATTTGTGGCACTGCCATTTGGGTCATATTGGTGTAAAGCGCATGAAGAAACTCCATTCTGATGGACTTTTGAAATCACTTGGTACTTGCGAACCATGCCTCATGGGCAAGATGACTAAAACTCCGTTCTCCGGAACAATGGAGAGAGCAACGGATTTGTTGGAAATCATACATACTGATGTATGTGGTCCGATGAATATTGAGGCTCGCGGTGGGTATCGTTATTTTCTCACCTTCACAAATGATTTGAGCAGATATGGGTATATCTACTCGATGAAACATAAGTCTGAAACATTTGAAAAGTTCAAAGAATTTCAGAGTGAAGTGGAAAATGATCGTAACAAGAAAAGAAAGTTTCTACGATCTGATCGTGGAGGAGAATATTTGAGTTACGAGTTTGGTCTTCATTTGAAACAACGCGGAATAGTTTCGCAACTCATGCCACCCGGAACACCACAACGTAGTAGTGTGTCGGAACATCATAACCACACTTTATTAGATATGGTGCGATCTATGATGTCTCTTTCTGATTTACCGCTATCATTTTGGGGTTATGCTTTAGAGACGGCTGCATTCACATTAAATAGGGCACCACCTAAATCTGTTGAGACAACGCCTTATGAACTGTGGTTTGGCAAGAAACCAAAGTTGTCATTTCTTAAAGTTTGGGGCCGTGATGCTTATGTGAAAAAGCTTCAACCTGATAAGCTCGAACCCAAATCAGAGAAATGTGTCTTCGTAGGATACCCAAAGGAGACTATTGTGTACACCTTCTATCACAGATCCGAAGGCAAGACATTTGTTGCTAAGAATGGATCCTTTCTAGAGAAGGAGTTTCTCTCGAAAGAAGTGAGTGGGAGGAAAGTAGAACTTGATGAGGTAACTGTACCTGCTCCCTTATTGGAAAGTAGTTCATTACAGAAATCAATTCAAGTGATCTCTATACCAATTAGTGAGGAAGCTAATGATAATGATCATGAAACTTTAGATCAAGTTACTGTTGAACCTCGTAGGTCAACTAGAGTAAGATCCGCACTAGAGTAGTACGGTAATCCTATTATGGAGGTCATGTTACTTGATCATGACGAACCTACGAACTATGAGGAAGCGATGATGAGCCCAGATTCCAGAAAATGGCTTGAAGCCATGAAATCTGAGATGAGATCCATGTATGAGAACAAAGTATGGACATTGGTTGACTTTCCCGATGATCGGCAAGCCATAGAGAATAAATGGATCTTCAAGAAGAAGATTGACGCTGACGGTAATGTTACTGTCTACAAAGCTCGACTTGTCGCGAAAGGTTTTCGACAAGTTCAAGGACTTGACTACAATGAGACCTTATCACCCGTAGCGATGCTTAAGTCTGTCCGAATCATGTTAGCAATTGCTGCATTTTATGATTATGAAATTTGGCAAATGGATGTAAAGACTACATTCCTGAATGGATTTCTGGGAGAAGAGTTGTATATGATGCAACCTGAAGGTTTTATCGGTCCAAAGGGTGCTAACAAAGTGTGCAAGCTCCAGCGATCCATTTATGGACTGGTGCAAGCCTCTCGGAGTTGGAATAAACGTTCTGATAGTGTGACCAAAGCATATGGTTTTATACAGACTTTTGGAGAAGCATGTATTTACAAGAAAGTGAGTGGGAGCTATGTAGCATTTCTAATATTATATGTGGATGGCATATTGTTGATTGGAAATGATATAGAATTTCTGGATAGCATAAAAGGATACTTGAACAAGAGTTTTTCAATGAAAGACGTCGGTGAAGCTGCTTATATATTGGGCATCAAGATCTATAGAGATAGATCGAGACGTTTAATTGAACTTTCACAAAGCACATACCTTGATAAAGTTCTGAAGAAATTCAAAATGGATCAAGCAAAGAAATGGTTCTTGCCTATGTTACAAGGTGTGAAGTTGTGTCAGACTCAAATCCCGACCACCGCAAAAGATAGAGAGAAAATGAAAGATGTTCCCTATTGTCGGTGGAAACGACGCCTATGGGATCACGGGAATCCCTACTACGGTCGCGGGGTGCGAGGTCGAGAGAAGAGCGGGATCAGTAATCAGTCCAAGCACACAGGGCGTTTACCCAGGTTCGGGCCGCGACGTGCATAATACCCTAGTCATGCTTTAGGTGTCTATTTGAGTGTTCTTGCTGTTCTTGAGCTAGCTACGAGGAGTAACTTGCTCAGAGGTCCCAATCCCTCTCTAGTATGCCTTGGCCCTCCTTTTATAGTCAAGGGGATTGCCACAGTGGCACACAGGAGGTGGCATCGGTGTATTGTGGCTATGCTTATCGCTAGCCATTACGGGACAAGGTGCATTTAATGTGACTGTCGGTGTCAAAACCGGCGGATCTCGGGTAGGGGTCCTGAACTGTGCGTCTAAGGCTAATGGTAACAGGAGGCGGGGGACACGATGTTTACCCAAGTTCGTGCCCTCTCTGTGGAGGTAATACCCTACTTCCTACTTGATTGATCTTGATGATATGAGTATTACAAGAGTTGATCTACCACGAGATCATAGAGGCTAACCCTAGAAACTAGCCTATGATTATGATTGTTATTGTCCTACGGACTAAACCCTCCGGTTTATATAGACACCGGAGGGGCTAGGGTTACAGAGAGTCTATTATAGAGAAGGAAATCTACATATCCGAATCGCCAAGCTTGCCTTCCACGCAAAGGAGAGTCCCATGTGGACACGGGACGAAGTCTTCTATCTTGTATCTTCAAAGTCTAATAGTCTGGCTAAAGTACATAGTTCGGCTGTCCGAGGACCCCTTAATCCAGGACTCCCTCAGTAGCCCCTGAACCAGGCTTCAATGACGATTGAGTCCGGCGCGCAGATTGTCTTCAGCATTGCAAGGCGGGTTCCTTCTTCGAATACTCCAAAGTAGATCTTGAACACAAGAATCGTGTCCGGCTCTGCAAAACAAATTCCACATACCACCGTAGAGAGTATAATATTTCACGAATCTAATCTGATGACAGTATCTTCATAGCGTGACATCACACCGCGGCCCGGTTATTATTCGAATCGTTTTATCAGCCTGCCACGACATGTTTCGCGATGCGGTTTCATTGCACGTCTTGTCGATGCAGAGATCGTGTCCCATTCTCATGGGATTCTCATCAATATGGGCGTGGGTAACCCAACCGTTCCACGGGTAGGATTCCCTAGGAATAGGCAAGTTTCAAAGGCTACGCGGGGGATGTTTTATGTTTGTCCTCTTTATAAAGAGACCAAGGCTTGTCTGTTTCTTCCATGCTTAATCCTCTCCTTCTCCTACCTCGAGTTCCAACACCCAAGGCTTCAGCAAAAACGCTCCAAACTTCCGACCATGTCCAGATCCAGTCTACAAGGTCGGTGGATGGCCTCCTCTGTCACAGAGGAGGACATCAAGAAGCTTAGGGAGGCAAGGTACTTGACCACGGAAATCCTCCATAGGCTTCCTGCTCAAGGGCAGGTTATCCCCACTCCCAAGACCAATGAGAGCGTTGTGCTTATCTCTCACTTCCTCTGAGGGCTAGGCCTCGGTCTTCATCCCTTCGTTAGAGGGCTCATGTTCTATTACGGGCTAGATTTTCATGATCTAGCTCCGGATTCCTTCCTTCACATCTCGTCATTCATCATCGTGTGTGAGGTCTTTCTCCGCATTATTTCACACTTCGGCTTATGGCTCAAGACCTTTCATGTAACACCAAAGATGATCGACGAGAAACACGTGGAGTGCAGAGGGGCAAAAATAAGCAAATGTGCTAATGCTTTATGGCCAAAGAGCTCCTTCTCGGATCAAATGTGGAGTTCTCAAGATGCGTACTTGGACTTGTCAAAGAGTGCAGCCGATGCGACACAGTTCTTCCAAGACCAAGAAGATCATGAAGCGGAAAGACTGTTCTGGTCACAGTTTAGCATGCCAAGGCGTCCGCTGCTGTTAAACGAGCAGATGGCCGAATGGGCGGAGCTCCATAGGTTATCCGGACTTGCCATGAAGGTTGTCCTGGACCGCTTGTGGTCGGGGGAACCAAATCCGAATAGTTATTTTGGTTTGGTGCAACGATTTATTCGTGTTATGCCGCATATCGACGCTATCAAGCGGTTCGCGTGCATAGAGGGTGTGCGGATGGACCTCGCCCGTGTTAAGATGTATTGGGCGAGGATGGAGGCCACCGATATTGCAACACGGGGTCCACCCAGGGGCCAGGACCTGCCGGAGCACTATTTCGAAGAAGTCTTAGAGGGTGCCCGTTTAATAGAGGTTCGGTGCTCAAAAAATATCATATTCGAATGATATGTATTCGAATTGTAAAGACAATGCTTTTGATAATAAAGGCTACATTTATACTTTTGCCTATAAAGTATTTTATTGCCTCCTATGCGGCCGTTTATGTATATATATATCTATAACCTGAAAGATTGCAGTCGTCGGCTTCAACCCCCTCGCGTATAACATGGGGGTGTTCGGCAAAAACATGTAGTCACATTTGATCCAACGTCTTGGTCCATTTGAGGAGGTGATAGTGCAGCGAACAAGGCAATCGGACTATAAAGCTTTAACACTTTCACCTAGCCATAGGAGTTTGATGGTGGGGCTACTATATAGCCCCAAGTATGTCCGCGTTTTATCCGAATACGGTGTGTTTACATACATGACCAGGAAACCGGTCCTTCATTAATGCGGAGGAATCGCAGGATTCCGTTGAGTCATCGAGTGGTTGACCAGTCTCTCAATGTATCATGACAGTCAGTTTTCGGCTTTCTCTACTAAGGTGCTCATCTGGATGAACCAGGGCACAATCGCAGTAGTTCTCCTTGTGCCATCTTAGCTGATAGTGTGGAACATAAGGTAGCAAAACACGGGAGCCGGGCAAACCCAACATTTGACCAAAGACATGATTCATAGCTGATGCATATAAGGCCAAACTCGCGACGCCGAACACTCCCAAAGGTATTCAGACTTATCAATATATGCCGGGCTGAATTACAGCCGCTGGTAATAAAACCTTGGATTTCAAGGTACAGGTCTATTCGGCATGACAAAAGGGCACCTGTGGTGAGAGCATAGATCTCAAAAAACACAACGGTTGTTGCTTTTGTAACTTTTAAGTACGGCGAGTCATAAGCTCACTAGTAACGCCGATATCCTTCTAGGTCATTTTATGGGCCAGGAGGATATGAAAAAAACAAAAGATAATAAAAAGGTTTACGCAGGGGCTTAATCTAAAAAGAAACCTTGGAACGGGGCCCTGCTGCACGTCTGCGCCTTTATCTCCATTACACTTGTATCCTTCAGGAGTAAAGAGTGGTGGCCACCTGAAAAAAGAAAGAAAAAACCAGGTAAAAGAATCTGGTGTGACCATGAGTAAAATTGGTTTGTTTTAATGAACCATGAAGATATTGCTTCTTGAGTCCGAATAGGGTCAAGCCGAACTATGGACCTTTTATATGCGGGCGTCCCCACACACCACACAAGGAGTTTTCAAGCCCTATTTTACATATACAGGGAGACATGTACAATCTTCTTGTGGTCTGTTTTTGTGGGGGCATATCCGCCAATCAAGCTCAGGTTTATCTGAGCTGCTACACCTAGGTGTGTGCCGAACATGTCTAACTGTGTCCGCGGTCTCGAAGACTGAAGAGTTGCTCGTTTTGCAGAGATCACTCCGTGATTCGGCTGCTAAAGCCGCTACATATTCTTCCGTACAAAGAGAACGCTTCGTGTTTCCGCTGATTGTGATAACGCCACGTGGACCGGGCATCTTAAGTTTAAGATAAGCGTAATGCAGGACTGCATTGAAGCGGGCAAATGTCGTTCTTCCAAGTAGTGCATGGTAACCGCTTTGGAACAGAGCAATGCCGAAGATTAGTTCTTTGCTTCGAAAGTTATCGGGAGAACCGAATACAACTTCCAACGTCAGAGAGCCAATGCATCGGGCCTCTACACCTGGTATCACTCCTTTAAAGGTAGTGCTGCTTTGCTTAATTCTTGAGGGGTCTATCCCCATCTTGTGGACAGTGTCCTGATATATCAGACTGAGACTACTGTCGCCGTCCATGAGGACTCGGGTGAGGTGGTATCCGTCAATTATTGGGTCGAGCACTAAGGCGGCCGAGCCCCCGTGACGGATACTAGTCAGATGATCCCTGCGATCAAAAGTGATCGGACAGGCCGACCATGGGTTGAACTTGGGGACGACAGGCTCTACAACATATACGTCTCGAAGTGCGTGTTTGCGCTCCCTCTTTGGGATGTGAGTGACGTAAATCATGTTCACTGTTTTAACCTGTCACGCCCAATATGCGACCCTATCCAAAAGGAACTCGAAGGTCCCACCAAGGATAGACCCGCATATTGAAACGCTTTTGCAAGGTGGATATCATTACATCAACATTTCATAATAGATGGGGATACATACAAGAGACATACAATGCCACATGAATACAACATCACAATACATCAGAGCATCATCCGACTACGGATGAAACACAAACAGAAACTCAAGCAACATCCACCCTGCTAGCCCAGGCTGCCGACCTGGAACCTATCCCTTGATCGAAGAAGCAGAAGAAGAACTCAACGCAAGCAAGCATCGCTCTCGCGTCATGATCATCACAAAACCTGTACCTGCAACTGTTGTTGTACTAAACTGTGAGCCACGAGGACTCAGCAATCCCATTACCATGGGTATCAAGACTAGCAAAGCTTAAAGGGAAAGGAAGGGGTAAAGTGGTGAGGCTGCAGCAGCGACTAAGCATATATGGTGGCTATCATACGCAAATAAGAGCGAGAAGAGAGCAAGCAGAACGGTCGTCAACTAGTAATGATCAAGAAGTGATCCTGAACTCCTACTTACGTCAAACATAACCCAGAAACCGTGTTCACTTCCCGGACTCCACCAAGAAGAGACCATCACGGCTACACACGCGGTTGATGCGTTTTAATTCGGATCTGGTGTCAAGTTATCTACAACCGGACATTAACAAATTCCCATCTGCCTATAACCGCAGGCACGGCTTTCGAAAGATTATACCCTGCAGGGGTGTCCCAACTTAGCCTATGACAAGCTCTCGCGATCAACGAAGGAATAGACCTTCTCCCAGGAAGACCCGATCAGACTCGGAATCCTGGTTTACAAGACATTTCGACAATGGTAAAACAAGACCAGCAAAGCCGCCCGGATGTGCTGACAAATCCCGATAGGAGCTGCACATATCTCGTTCTCAGGGCACACCGGATTGTCCAAACTTCCAGTAGTCCAGCCCAGAGTTGCCCCTGGTGGCCACCGGCGGCTGACAGGTTGGACCAACACTCACGATGAGCACTGGCCCGGGGGGGTAAAATAAAGATGACCCTTGAGTCTGCAGAACCCAAGGGAAAAAGGCTTAGGTAGGCAAATGGTAAAACCAAGGTTGGGCCTTGCTGGAGGAGTTTTATTCAAAGCAAACTGTCAAGGGGGTCCCATAAATCACCCGACCGCGTAAGGAACGCAAAATCCGGGAACATAACACCGGTATGACGGAAACTAGGGCGGCAAGGGTGGAACAAAACACTAGGAAAAAGGCCGAGTCTTCCACCCTTTACCAAGTATATAGATGCATTAATAATATAAGAGATATTGTGATATCCCAACCAAAATCCTGTCCACCATGGAGAAATCTTCAACTTCACCTACAACTAGCAACGCTATAAGAGGGGCTGAGCAAAAGCGGTAACATAGCCAAACAACGGTTTGCATAGGAAAGGTATCAAAGGTTAGAGGTTCATGGCAATTTGGGATGGCTTGATAAACAGGTGATAGGTAGCGCAGCATAGCAATAGAACGAAGCAACTAGCATAGCAATGATAGTAGTGAGATCCAGGGTAGCGGTCATCTTGCCTGAGATCCCGCAAGGAAGAAGAACGAGTCCATGAAGAAGGCGAACGGATGAAGCCGAACCAAGCGAACGAATCCTCACGATCGCAACGAAACAGGAACTATCGAAAAGAAGCACACAACAAGGTAAACACACCACACATGAACAAGGCATGATGCACACACAAGCATGATGTAAGAGAAGACTACATAAAGCTACTCATGGCAAGAGATGATGCAAACAAGAGCAACACATCAAGGCAAGTTTAAATGAGGCCGGGAACAACATATAACCATTCCGGTAAGTCCTCATATGCATATTTTGAAATTGGTCCAGATCTGAATAAACCTTATATTCAAGTAGTTAAACATCAATTTAAGATGCACAAAGATGATCTACACGAGATTCTAGTCAAGTTACATATAAAGTTCATTTAGTTCGGAGCTACGGTCTAGAAGATATGAGCAAAACAAGTTAAACATGGCATTGATGCAAAATGCATACAAACATCAAGCAAACACCTCACAACAAGGATGCAACATGATAAAATGGAACTATATGCAAAATCAAGCAAGTTTCATATAGAGCACACTCAAAACGGAGCAACGGTTCAACACACACACACATGAAACAAGTTTAAAGGACAAGCTGTCCAAAACAGCAACTAGGCATATTGCAAGCATCAAAACAACATCCTACAGCACCTCAACATAATAACAAAAGGCATGGACATGATGTACAGGTAAAGCACAACAAAACATGAACACTGAGCTATCTCTAGAAATCATTAGAACATGCTCAAACACACATGGTAAGATTGCAAGTTATAACAATTTCAGACTTTGCAGAAAATAACATCACGATGCAATGTTTAGAGCTATCAAACAACATGTTACAGGAACTTATAATAGCAAAACAAGACATGGCATGATTCTACTCAAAGAATAGATCAAAAGTCCCTTACCGACCATAAGCCAAAAAGGATCAGAAAATATGATGGCACCCACGTAAACATAGCAAGTTATAATACAGATTCATACATGGCAAGAACATAATTATGAAGGCATGTAATTGATCTTGTGCAACTCACTACAGAGCAAAACATGGCATAGCAAGGCAACCAACAATAAGAAGACATATTTGTGAAGCTAAGCATGGCAATAGTAAGGTCATAGGGTGCATGGAACACTAGCAACAATCATGGTAACAACTGAACTTGATGTTAACAGGCTGACAGCAACATTATGAAGCAACTTTGGAGCAAGATATGAACAAGCTAAAGCAAGCTATAAATGCAACTAGGGCATGGATGGTTATAGGATGACATGTAGATCAAAACATATTTATACAACATCTTCAGATTATGCATATAATGATTTGTAGCAACATGTTTATATAGCATCACGAAATAACAGATTCAACCTAGCAAAACAGCAACATCGAGTACACTACTTAACAAGCTCGATACACTCACCACAAGTCATTGCATGACAAGATAAGCATAGCATCATCAAGAAGACATGTTTGTGAAACAAACCAAGTCAATAACAAGTCCATAGCATGCAAGGATCAACTACAACAAGCTTGGCCAAATTGAATAACAAGTAAACAATCTGCCAGGAAACATTTTGAAGCAAAAGTAGAGCACGAAAATGACATGCTAGACTACTCCATAATTACAACCAAGAGCATGAATGGATAGACAATAACCTATTTTTCAAAACACCCTTACTGAAGTATCTCAAAATATGCATGGATCTCTCTGTAGCAACAAGTTTACATGGCATCAAAATAACAGCAGAACAGGGACTAAAATCAGCAACATCACGATGCCTAGTTTGCATGCTTGTGCTAGTCACCTCATTGATCACAAAAATACATGGCATACACCACTGTAAAGAAGACATAACATAGTTCAAAACACATGTAGACATTAACCTCATAGGATGCACACATCAATCATGGCAAAAATGACAAAAGAGCTCGTTCTGGTAACAGACAGCAGAAAACATCATGAAGCACTCTTACAACGATGTTTCAGGCACCAAGATGACCTCAAATGAATATGATGCAATGTAATGAAATGATATACTCGTCGAGGCGAACAATTTGACATATTACACGTGCAAAATGGAGCTACGGATGCAGAGTTACAACAGGTCAAACATGGCACGAAAATTACTGGAAACTGCGGACTTAGGCAAAATTCGGGGAGGGAAAGTCAACCTTCAGATCTGGGCTGCACGGGGCTCGAGGTTGTCGCCGGAGATGGCTCGTCGGAGTCGGGGAAGGACGGAGGAGAGGCGGAGAGAGGCCGGGGCGGCGAGATCCGGCCGGACCCTCGCCGGATTTGGCCGGGACGAGGAGGAGGCGGGCGGCTCCGGCGGAGGGAGCTCGGGGCGCCTCGGGCGCACTGCGGAGGGCGGCGACGGCGAGCAGGCGGCAAGGGTCGCCGGAGGGCGCGGTGGCGGGGAGCGGCGGCGCCGGGGCGACGGATCGGCGGCGGGCTGGATCGAGCGGCGGGGCACCAGGGCCGGGAGGGCCCCCCGCGGGCCTGGCGGGCCGGCGGCGGCGAGCGGCGGCGGTGCCCACGTGGCAGTCCCTGATTCGCTGGGGGCGCAGCGGTGGACGCGTCCGGCTCCGTCCGGACGTGTCCGGCGGCGTGGAGAGGGATTTTTTTAGGGTTTGCCCGTGAATTTCGGAGGGGGAGGCATATATATATAGGTAGAGGGAGCTAGGAGAGTCCAAATGAGGAGCGGTTTTCGCCCACACGATCGTGATCGAACGACCGAGAGCATGGAGGGGAGTTAGATGGGTTTTGGGCCACTTTGGAAGGGGTGTTGGGCTGCAAAGATAAGGGGGGTTTTACGGTTACCCGGTTAACCGTTGGAGTATCAAACGACCTCCAAATGGCACGAAACTTGACAGGCGGTCTACCCGTGCTATACCAAGGCCGCTTGGCAAGACTCGGTCCATTCCAAGAACGTTTAACACCCGCTCACAACGAGAGACGAAAAGGGAACGCCGGAGGACATAGGAGCGCCGGATTGCGAAACGGACAACAGGGAAAATGCTCGGATGCAAGAAACGAACATGTATGCAAAATGAAATGCACATGATGACATGATAAAATGCAACACGCAAGCAAATGACATGGCAATGACGGCGAATAACTGGCAGACACCTGGCACATCGGATCCGAGGCGTTACAACACTCCTCCACTAACAAGAGATCTCGTCCCGAGATCTTAGGACCAAGACGGAAGGGAAAAGGGATGAGGTGAAACAAGAACTCGAGATAAGAAGCAAAGAATTGAGAGAACTCGAGAAGAAGAGAGGAACGACGAGAATGACGAGAATCAAAAGCTCACGGAATCAGATAGACTATGAAACCACTCCCGTTAGAATGACATAAGAAACGAATAAGACTGAAAGGATTTAGGCAGCACTCTGACTGAACATGGAAAGAATAGAACATGAACTTGAGAGGCTGGAATGACACTTGATGAGAGGAAAGACACAAAACCTCCAGAAGAATTGGAAGAATGAGCACCTCGGCTAGCATGAAGAAGAGGATACTTGAACTCCACCGACAAGAATCTTGATGAACACTTGAAGAATGAATTAAATCATGAAGAACCACCATGAAGAACTCTGGTAACAAAAGGATGACGAGATAAAGTTGAAGAATGAAAGAATAAGATGAGCCTTGCGATGATTTAGATGGAGGTTCCAACGAAATGACCGAGGAAAATTGAACTCCGGAAAAGAAAAGATGAAAACACTTGGAACTAGAATTTGTTCATTAAGAACAAACTCCGTAGGAAAGGATTACTCACTCTGATGAAATAAGAATAAGATTTATTGTATGCTTATCCTTCATCAAAATAAATTGATGACGAGCAATGGATTTTGCATACTACTTATTCTTCTTGAAAAAAAAAGATTGAGAAGGGATAGCACAAAACTTGAGAAGGTCTTCATGAACCACCGGTAGGATTGAAAAGAAGGAAAGGATTAATATGATAATCAAAGAAAAGAATCTTGAATGAACCACTGTAAGAATTCCAAAATGACTGACGAAAGAGAATGAATCACCGGGAAGAATTAGACGATCAAATATGCCTGAGGGGATTAGATGCAAAAGAACAAAGAGATCATGATCTGATTAAAGAACACTTGAACGAAGCACCGAGAAAAATAGAGAACGGTAACTGGAATGATGAGGGCGAAGAATTCTTCTGGAACGATGGCCTCAGGTGAAAAGAAATAGGAAAACAACTTCTGACATACTCCGGATGGTTAAGAAAAGGATATTTGACAAACTGAAATAATCCGAGAGGATAACATGAAGCTAGAACCATGAATCTTCGGGAGAATGGGCAAGATTTAGAGGAAAACTCTTCTTCGATCTTCAAATGACGACGAGAAACACCACCAAAATTATTGATATACTCCGGGAGAATGAAAAGCGAAGGGGTTGAGCCAATAATGAAAAGAATTTGAACGAGATCTTGGAGAAGGCATGTGACTAATGAAATTCATACTTACGTCACACTTGAAAAGAATTGAGAATAACTCCGGGAAAATTAGAAGAGTCAGGTAAGATCCTGGGAAAAGACCTGTGGGTTAGGGCCCACTAAAATAGAAC
This sequence comes from Triticum dicoccoides, assembly GCF_002162155.2. Classification (NCBI taxonomy): domain Eukaryota; kingdom Viridiplantae; phylum Streptophyta; class Magnoliopsida; order Poales; family Poaceae; genus Triticum; species Triticum dicoccoides. Next base: position 523,769,128 of record NC_041387.1, on the reverse strand, counting down.
ACCGTTGAAAAGGATTGATGAGCAGATAGATGATGCACCGGAACAATTAAAATATTTGAATGAGGTGACAACCTCGAATTAATTAGAACACAGACGAATCTCCTGAGATGACTTGAACACTCCGGAATGATAAACTGGCGAGAAGGCGAACGAGCAAGGAAAACACTTGATCGAAGGAAGAGAATATGATCAACCCAAAAAAATGGAATTGAATCCACCGGAAAAAGAATCGGATGAAGAATGACGAACAAGACGAGAATTCACCGGTTGAAATGATTGAGGGAAGACTGAAGAGGTTCCACACGAATGAGATAGATGGTTGAAAGAGACTCAGGCTCCGGCAAGAAAAGGGTGGGAGGGCGGGAAAACAAAATCAACTTAGAAGGGGAAACGACGAATATCTTGAAGAGAAAACACCGGTTGAAATCATTGAGGAAAGAAGGTAAAGACTTCACACGATAGGATGGATACTCGAATACGGGCTCCGGTTCCGAGAAGAAGAACAAGGAGGGCGGGTGGGAAAAGAAAACAACTGAGGACAGAGAAATAACTTCGTTCAGAGCAAGCTGAGGATTGAACTTGCAACGGTGAAGAGGGTCGAGTCAACTTGACGAGAAATGCACCGGATGAAAAGAGAAGAGAACCAATGACCGAAAAACCAACTCCGTGATCCTAAAGAAAATTTGAAGGGGAAGAGAAGTAATTCAAAACACCTACGTCAAGATTCCTTACCAGAGCGACGAAGGGGCTGAGGAGTAAAAAGAATTCCTACTCTCCGATATAACTAGACTCCGAAAAATAGTTTTCTTCTAGACTCAACAACGGCCAAACTACACGATCAATCAAGGGGGCTCCTAAGGTGGGTCGAGGCTCTGATACCAACTTGTCACGCCCAATATGCGACCCTATCCAAAAGGAACTCGAAGGTCCCACCAAGGATAGACCCGCATATTGAAACGCTTTTGCAAGGTGGATATCATTACATCAACATTTCATAATAGATGAGGATACATACAAGAGACATACAATGCCACATGAATACAACATCACAATACATCAGAGCATCATTCGACTACGGATGAAACACAAACAGAAACTCAAACAACATCCACCCTTCTAGCCCAGGCTGCCGACCTGGAACCTATCCCTTGATCAAAGAAGCAGAGAAGAACTCAACGCAAGCAAGCATCGCTCTCGCGTCATGATCATCACAAAACCTGTACCTGCAACTGTTGTTGTAGTAAACTGTGAGCCACGAGGACTCAGCAATCCCATTACCATGGGTATCAAGACTAGCAAAGCTTAAAGGGAAAGGAAGGGGTAAAGTGGTGAGGCTGCAGCAGCGACTAAGCATATATGGTGGCTATCATACGCAAATAAGAGCGAGAAGAGAGCAAGCAGAACGGTCGTCAACTAGTAATGATCAAGAAGTGATCCTGAACTCCTACTTACGTCAAACATAACCCAGAAACCGTGTTCACTTCCTGGACTCCGCCGAGAAGAGACCATCACGGCTACACACGCGGTTGATGCGTTTTAGTTCGGATCTGGTGTCAAGTTATCTACAACCGGACATTAACAAATTCCCATCTGCCTATAACCGCAGGCACGGCTTTCGAAAGATTATACCCTGCAGGGGTGTCCCAACTTAGCCCATGACAAGCTCTCGCGATCAACGAAGGAATAGACCTTCTCCCAGGAAGACCCGATCAGACTCGGAATCCCGGTTTACAAGACATTTCGACAATGGTAAAACAAGACCAGCAAAGCCGCCCGGATGTGCCGACAAATCCCGATAGGAGCTGCACATATCTCGTTCTCAGGGCACACCGGATTGTCCAAACTTCCGGTAGGCCAGCCCAGAGTTGCCCCTGGTGGGCACCGGCGGCTGACAGGTTGGACCAACACTCACGACGAGCACTGGCCCGGGGGGGGGGGTAAAATAAAGATGACCCTTGAGTCTGCAGAACCCAAGGGAAAAAGGCTTAGGTAGGCAAATGGTAAAAGCAAGGTTGGGCCTTGCTGGAGGAGTTTTATTCAAAGCGAACTGTTAAGGGGGTCCCATAAATCACCCGACCGCGTAAGGAACGCAAAATCCGGGAACATAACACCGGTATGACGGAAACTAGGGCGGCAAGGGTGGAACAAAACACTAGGAAAAAGGCCGAGTCTTCCACCCTTTACCAAGTATATAGATGCATTAAAAATATAAGAGATATTGTGATATCCCAACCAAAATCCTGTCCATCATGGAGAAATCTTCAACTTCACCTGCAACTAGCAACGCTATAAGAGGGGCTGAGCAAAAGCGGTAACATAGCCAAACAACGGTTTGCATAGGAAAGGTATCAAAGGTTAGAGGTTCATGGCAATTTGGGATGGCTTGATAAACAGGTGATAGGTAGCACAGCATAGCAATAGAACGAAGCAACTAGCATAGCAATGATAGTAGTGAGATCCAGGGTAGCGGTCATCTAGCCTGAGATCCCGCAAGGAATAAGAACGAGTTCATGAAGAAGGCGAACGGATGAAGCCGAACCAAGCGAACGAATCCTCACGATCGCAACAAAACAGGAACTATCGAAAAGAAGCACACAACAAGGTAAACACACCACACATGAACAAGGCATGATGCACACACAAGCATGATGTAAGACAAGACTACATAAAGCTACTCATGGCAAGAGATGATGCAAACAAGAGCAACACATCAAGGCAAGTTTAAATGAGGCCGGGAACAACATATAACCATTCTGGTAAGTCCTCATATGCATATTTCGAAATTGGTCCAGATCTGAATAAACCTTATATTCAAGTAGTAAACATCAAGTTAAGATGCACAAAGATGATCTACACGAGATTCTAGTCAAGTTACATATAAAGTTCATTTAGTTCGGAGCTACGGTCTAGAAGATATGAGCAAAACAAGTTAAACATGGCATTGATGCAAAATGCATACAAACATCAAGCAAACACCTCACAACAAGGATGCAACATGATAAAATGGAACAATATGCAAAATCAAGCAAGTTTCATATAGAGCACACTCAAAACGGAGCAATGGTTCAGCACACACACATGAAACAAGTTTAAAGGACAAGTTGTCCAAAATAGCAACTAGGCATATTGCAAGCATCAAAACAATATGCTACAGCACCTCAACATAATAACAAAAGGCATGGACATGATTTACAGGTAAAGCACAACAAAACATGAACACTGAGCTATCTCTAGAAATCACTAGAACATGCTCAAACACACGTGGTAAGATTGCAAGTTATAACAATTTCAGACTTTGCAGAAAATAACATCACGATGCAATGTTTAGCGCTATCAAACAACATGTTACAGGAACTTATAATAGCAAAACAAGATATGGCATGATTCTACTCAAAGCATAGATCAAAAGTCCCTTACTAACCATAAGCCAAAAAGGATCAGAAAATATGATGGCACCCACGTAAACATAGCAAGTTATAATACAGATTCATACATGGCAGGAACATAATTATGAAGGCATGTAAATGAGCTTGTGCAACTCACTACAGAGAAAAACATGGCATAGCAAGGCAACCAACAGTAGGAAGACATATTTTTGAAGCTAAGCATGGAAATAGCAAGGTCATAGGGTGCATGGAACACTAGCAACAATCATGGTAACAATTGAACTTGATGTTAACAGGCTGACAGCAACATTATGAAGCAACTTTGGAGCAAGATATGGACAAGCTACAGCAAGATATAAATGCAACCAGGGGCATGTATGGTTAGAGGATGACATGTAGATCAAAACATATTTAGAGAACATCTCCAGATTATGCATAGAATGATTTGTAGCAACATGTTTATATAGCATCACGAAATAACAGATTCAGCCTAGCAAAACAGCAACAGCGAGTACACTACTTAACAAGCTCGATACACTCACCACAAGTCATTGCATGACAAGATAAGCATAGCATCATCAAGAAGACATGTTTGTGAAACAAACCAAGTCAATAACAAGTCCATAGCATGCAAGGATCGACTACAACAAGCTTGGCCAAATTGAATAACAAGTAAACAATCTGCAAGGAAACATTTTGAAGCAAAAGTAGAGCACGAAAATGACATGCTAGACTACTCCATAATTACAATCAAGGACATGAATGGATATACAATAACCTATTGTTCAAAACACCTTAACTGAAGTATCTCAAAATATGCATGGATCTCTCTGTAGCAACAAGTTTACATGGCATCAAAATAACAGCAAAACAGGGACTAAAATCAGCAACATCACGATGCCTAGTTTGTATGCTTGTTCTAGTCACCTCATTGATCACAAAAATACATGGCATACACCACTGTAAATAAGACATAGCATAGTTCAAAACACATGTAGACATCAACCTCATAGGATGCACACATCAATCATGGCGAAAATGACAAAAGAGCTCGTTCTGATAACAAACAGCAGAAAACATCATGAAGCACTCTTACAACGATGTTTCAGGCACCAAGATGACCTCAAATGAATATGATGCAATGGAATGAAATGATGTACTCGTTGAGGCGAACAATTTGACATATTACCCACGCAAAACGGAGCTACGGATGCAGAGTTACAACAGGTCAAACATGGCATGAAAATTACTGGAAACTGGGGACTTTGGGAAAATTTGGGGAGGGAAAGTCAACCTTCAGATCTGGGCTGCACGGGGCTCGAGGTTCATCGCCGGAGACGGCTCATCGGAGTCGGGGAAGGAAGGAGGAGAGGCGGAGAGAGGCCGGGGCAGCGAGATCCAGCCGGACCCTCGCCGGATCTGGCCGGGGCGAGGAGGAGGCGGGCGGCTCCGGCGGAGGGAGCTCGGGGCGCCTCGGGCGCGCTGCGGAGGGCGGCG